>NC_041057.1:6472979-6772979 GCF_900634775.1 Gouania willdenowi | reverse complement strand
AAGGAATCCAACTGAGGATTGTTTAGATTTTTGTTCTCAAATTAATTTTAGTTCCAATTACATTTTTGGTCTGCAAGAAAAACACACAATAGTGTAATACATTATATGTAATACACCCTCAAATGATCTCTTAAAATGCAAGCTAAATTTGTATTATTCATATTTAGTGACTCTGACTGTACGGTATTTTTAATTTTGACCCTAAATTTGCTTTAGAATTTATGTCTTGTGCAAATTAATTTTGATTTTACTCTCATTTTATTATTGAACTTGTGTGGTTGAACTTATAATTTTTTATTATTATTACTATATAGTTATTGATATTTGATTTATTGACTATTTATTTGATAATGACATCTAAATTCATTTTAATTGGGCAACACGATAAAAGTTATAGTTCTATAAAAATGTCCTTGTCCAATCACCAGAAAACTCCCAAGTTGTTTAAAAGATTGCGAGACAGCGAGAATTGGAATATTTATTAAAATGTTCCTAATATTCATGCATGGAGAGAGGGCAAACTGAATTACTCAAGAAAGTAAACACAGTCCTTCATTTTTTAGGCCTGGCTCTGATACAGAACTTTTTATTAGACCTTGGGCAAGAGTCATTTTTCAGTGTCGATTACTCTACAGACATTAAACATTGTTAAAAAAAAATTTCAGAAACTCTGTGTGCGTTGCCCAGTGGACAGGAAAACCTGTATATATATTTATATTCTGATGCTATAAAGAAATGTGACAGTTTTTCTATACGGGCATGAAAAAGGTTCATGGATCTGGCTTTAGAAATAAATATATATTTTCAAAGTCTCAGTATTTGACTTCTGTGTGGCACAATGGTTGCATTAGGCAAGTTCGAGCCTTGCTCATGGGCACAGAATGGGGTTGATTGGGGTCGGGGCAGGTGGTGTTGTTTACCTCATTACTTGCTCTAAGGCAGGGCTTTTAGAAAAATATAGCTAAAAATAGATAGCTAAAAAAATAACAACAAAAAAAAAACCATCAACCGTAGTTAACCTCTTTAGCCCCACCGGACCCGTCCATGGGGGCAGCTCCAGCTTCCGTGATTCTCACAGTTCTAAATGTTGTAAAGAATGAATTAAATCACACATTCTACATCTCTCACACACAGACTAAGCCATTATGTTCAAAGAGGGAAAAGTCAACAACTCAGCCTTTTCCCACTGCTGTGAAATTCAAAAGAAACACAGAGCTCTATAATAAGAGCCTACATGAAACTACATACCACTGATATACAGGTCCGGTATGGTACATACCAAAACAACGCCACAAACATAAGACTAATAAGGATTGGAATCAATTTGACTGACATATTACAGTTACACACTTACATACAGTATCTTTGACCTAATGTTTATTATTATCACCAAACTTGCTGCAGTTGATGTCCATACATCAGTTTAAGTATTTCTGCTTTTTTCACCTTTCCTATTGAGAATTGTCTTTATGCTCTACTGTATATGTTGTGTTTGGAGGACTACAGATTTCTGTATTTAAAAAATGATTTATTGTCACTCATTATCATATATTTCCGAAATTCCACATAATCTCTAACGACTCGGGGTCCTACTTCAATCTGAACAAAAAAAATAACATGTTCCTAAGATTCTACATGATCTACAGTACATGCAGCCTACCCTACATGGCCATTTGTTATGGCTATGTGATTTTCAGATAAAAGTGGCTGGGGCTTAAAAAGTTAAAGTGTAAGTCCACCCAAAAAAACACTTTTTTCTGCTGAATACATATATGATTAGGTATGAAGTGATGAGTTTATTGATTCTAGACCTACTCTTCAAATATTAGTCTAAGTATTTCAATTTAGCGTTTTTAGTCAGAGTGAATGCCCTCTATGGGTTGAACGTTAGCTATTGCAATTGAATTTTGCTATTGGCTGAGATTAGATCAGTGACATCACTAACCATCACTGTTGGCCCCGCCCCTCCTATGAAAGATGGGAGGACGGAATAGGTTTCCTCCTCTCACAGCCCTCAGTGAGCATTGATTGACAGCTCCATGCGTAACTGTGCAGTGCTGTGGGGGCGGGGCTGCTGTGACTGGACATGTCTTAACTACTCTAGTAGCCACGCCCATAATCAAGGCATTTTTTTTTATTTTTTATTTCACCCTAGTAGCAGGTCAGCAAAAACCTGGGGGTGTATTTACACTTTAAGCTCTACCTGTAATCAAATTTGGTGTAGATGTACTTTTATACATGCTTAAAAGGGTGTGTTTATGGTTTTTATCCCGTGTAACTGGATTAATGAAGTGCTTCCTCGCTGTTTGTCTTTACAAATGAGTTTCGCTTCCTTTTTGAATGATTTAGTCTTTCCAGCTCGAGCTTTGTTTTCTGTCACTATGACAGAAGTTTCATCAAGAGTAATGTGCAGTCCGTGGGTTTAACGTGTTCAGACAGGCTGATGTACCGTTCAACAACATTAAGGTAGAATGATAAACAAAAGGAGGCTTCCTCTAATGGTCATCCATCCTGGCATGATAAAAGCTTTTTTAACAGAAAGAGAACTATTCAGAGCTTTTAGTGCACCTGTATCAAACACTGGTACTAGGGCTGGGGCTTTGTATCTTGTGTTCAAAGCAGACTAAGTGATTCTCTTTAACACCTGCTCACTAAGGGTTTCACTGAGCATTGCTTGAACCTGAAGTATGGAGGCATTTACTGAAAGGCTTACTTTCAAAAATAGATTTGATATGCTAGCGGAAACCCGGTGCATAAGAATGATGTTTACCACACCTACTCAAATGTCATTACAATGGATTAACATTAGTGTAGCTCATTGGTAGTTTAATCTGTAGCAGATTGTTGATCATAATGAAGATTTAGATTCACTTTTTGAATACTGTATATATGGTGCTGCTGCTATTACTCTCGTATGTAAATGGTGGGTTTTGGTTACAGATGCCTCTGGATTGTTAATAGCCACATAAACAATGTTTTTTTATGCTTTGAACATTCATTGGTCCTCTTTGCCGGCCTATCCCGTTTGTAGTTGTGTGACGGCTGGAGCACAGTGGAACGTTTGCCAGTCAAACACAGGGGTATCTAGTATTCTGGTCTTCAATGACTTGATAGAGTCGCTGTTAAAGGGATCCTCCTCTGTTTTTACAAATTTGGCCTAAAATCTTTAAATATGTGCCTAAGAAAACACATAATTATGCACCATATTAATAATATTGCCTTTTATAAATGGAACTAATTTAAAGTTCAAAAGCCTGTGTTCCGCCATCTTGAAATTACATGATTGATGATGTCACATGAACCCACTGCCTTTAAACAGCTGCGCACCATTTAAGGCAGAGTTAAGGGCTGTGTTTGAAATGGCACACTCAGTACTATACACTACAAACTCCATGGTGTTTGAGTACTGTCTATATACAATTAATTAGAATGATAACCATTATCACTAAATTATACTTCCCAAGATGCATTTTTAACCTACAACAACAAAAAAACGAAGCACACTGAGGCTTAAAGCTGATATCTGGAGTTTCTGAGAAATCTATGTTTATGTATGATTCTTTTGAAATGTGAAAAAATACCTAACTAGTTTTTTACTATGGTCTACTGCCGGTGGTCATTTATATACATTAATGTATACAAGTCCCACCTTCGTCCTATAGACCCCTATACAAATGGAAACGAGCACCGTGATGGCTTTGACTTTCTGTTTTTGAGACTGTCAATCAAAGTGAATATGGAACTGTGCACGGAAACAAGGCCGCGCCTCACAACAGCAAACAGGTGAATGTGATTTTGGCTCTTACCTGACCCATAGACCTATATCAATGCAACCCGATGCAACCTTATTATGTTCCGCGATGCATATGCAGAAAAGTGGAGGCGTGGCTTCTGGTAGGTTGGCAGAGGCAGTGGGAGGAAGTGAGGCTGTTTAGGGCGGGACATCGAGACGTTGTTCAGAAACTTCAGATATCAGCTTTAATATCTCTGTTGATTCTCCACCTTTGAAAGTTCTGAAAGCATTTTAAGCGAGAAAGTGACCAAGTAGGATATCAACATGTGGTCATTTGATCCACAAAACTTCATGCTGACATTTCAGAGATTTACGGAGACCCTCCATTGTGCTACAGACAAAACTTCTGGTTAAGAGCCCTATTTACAAAAGTGTTAAAAACTAATGGAAGACAAAAAGAGATGATTTTGTTTTGAAAAGGGGATGTTCTACTTTTAGCTTGAAGCTGGTCCTAGGATCTGGTTAAGTATGACTAGTTTCGGCTCGTCTATTTTAATCCTTCAAATAGCTGCTCCGCCACTTATCAGAGCACATCAGTGGTTATGTAGGTACCAAATGTGTCCGGGCATCCAAATTAGTCCAGGGTCCGGCGCGCATGCGCAACGCACGTCTTTATCCGGTCGGCCTATTTCACGGCAGTTCGTGTACTATTTAAATGGTTGACACCCTGCTTTTTGAAAATAATTAGAAGTTCATGCTTTGAGTGAATTCCGATTTATTTTGGCGTTTTTCTTATTTTGTGTTTGGTTTTTGATTGTCGATGTTGTGTATTCTGTTTTAATCCGTTTTTTATTCAAATTTTTTTAAATTAACAATTAAAAACACAAAAAAACAGTCATATTTAAATGTGTACTATTAAAATATTTAATAAACGTTGCACGGTCGGTTTTTATTCAAATATCACGTCCCAGCAGCTCTGTTCTAAAGACTGCGAGTTAAGGAAGTGACATAGGGTTAGAGTGCAGTGAGGGTCACTGCACATTTGTTTTTATTATTATTATTATTATTATTTTTATTATTGGATATGTTCAGCACTTTGTTTTTACTATTTCAAGAGCAGGAAAAAAATATATTATATAAAATATATATATATATATATATATTGACAGTTTTCACCTGTTTGTTAATAAAAAGCAAAGGAAATGTACTTGTGTTCTAATTTGGATTATTTAAATTCTCTATACATAAAAAAACCTGCTCAATTTGATCATAAGTAAGGATTTGAGCCAAGTTCGTTCTTTCCTTTTGGGTCTTGGGGATCATGCTGCACGGGGAGATGTTAAGTCTATCGGGTGGAGGTTGTGCTCATTAACCTTCACAGCGCAGGCTGTCTGACTCCATCCAGCTGTCCTGTAACTCATATACAAAATATTAAAGACCTTCTGTTGTATACGTGGTCTGCTAACTGCTGGAGAGGTCAAGTTCAACAAACATTGTTATTGCAACCTAATGGGAAAAAATGAGTTTGCGGCAGTGATTTGAACGAGTAATTGACCTTTTTTTTAAGATTGAATCATGCAAAGAAAGTCCTGGCACCTTTTTTGAGCCATTTAAAGCACTGGCCACATCGGCTTCTTTAACTTTTTCTGAATATTTAGAGAACCAAAAGCAGCAGGAGTTGCCATTTTGACTGAAAATGCTGCTAAATTATCTACAAAAAACAGGCTGAATGCTTCACTCTATTAGCAAACAATGGGCTATTTACAGGCAGCGGGGCCTTGTGACATCATCAATCATGTGATTTCAAGATGGCGGAATACAGGCTCTTAAACTGTCAAGTAGTCCCATTTTTAAAATGGTGCACAATAATGCAATTTGTTTGGCATAGATATCTAATAAGAACATTTCAAAGGTTTTAGACCAGATTTGTAAATACAGTGGGAGAAATCCATCTATGTTTAGTGAGAACAGGTAAACTCCACTACTCTAGGTTAAGACTTCTTTATTGTTGTCTGTGCAGATGAGCACCTTCCTTTCTGACCTGTCGAACATTCGGAGTGTGACCAATCGGAGGGGCATCGCCGTGTGCAGCGTGGCCCCAAATCTTCCTTCAGCTTCAGCCTCTCGCACAGAGCCCAGCCCCGCACACAAAGTGTCCTGGGAGGGTGAAGAAGTGAGGGAGAAAGCGCACGAGAGGCTGAGAGATGAGAGGGAGGAGGAGTGGGGACAGAGAGCTTTTCATCTGGAGAGGACCCAGAGAGGTAACAGTCCTCGTCATAAGCCAAGGACATCCTGTATTTCCAAAGAAGTGTTGAGCATTTACTTCTTTGGAACCATCAAGTGGTTATTGCTTCTTCTTCTACCTATAATTTGAAATAATGTCCTCCTATGTCGTCTTAATTCCCTTATATCTCCCTTTTATCACCCCTCAAATCAGTCAGAGCTGACGTTTCATTTTAATAAAAAGAAATTGATGATTCTTTTGGGCTTTACATAAATCTTTTAATCATTCTTCAAGTAGGCGTGTCAACTGGCAGCCTTGTGTTTGAACATCAATCACTTCAACCTAAATTAAATACATCACTTTGCATTTCTGAGTTGTCATTTATGTGGGTTCACCAGTCAAACATGACCTCATTTCAATTGGGCTGAGTGTGTAAATAAAATACCTCAAGGGCTCCCACTAAATGCACAATGTAGAGTGGAACTATTACAACCTTGATAATAATAATAATAATAATGATAATAATAATAATAATAATAATAATAATAATAATAATAATAATAATAATGTTTAGCTCATATTTTTGAATTAACACAAGTTGACATGAGCACAAAGTGGACTGTTTCCAAATTCAATGAAACTCAAGGGATCGCAACGTTCTTGTCCTTTCATCACATGGCTGCAGTCATTTTTCATTTCCAACGTCTCACAAACAATTCCACAAAATCAAACAAAACATTACACAAACAATAGTCACTAAATCAAGGAATTTAGAAGTGAAGATCCTGCTTGGATTTTATTAGTGTCTTACAGACTGTAAAATATAATTTACCGTACATGTTGAAGTGAAAACTAGGGCACAATAATGTTGAAATTGCCCCATTTAAAATCTGCATCCCACCATCAAACGAGTACGTATTTATCCGCTGAGTGAAAATAATTGATGCTCTTGTTAGAAATATACAAACAACTTTATCAAAAACTTGTTTCTGTTCAATTTAAAAAAAAAAATCTTTCTATGACAAGCAAACAAAAATACAAACTTTATCAAAGTGAATTGTTTGCATTGGTAAACTTGTGTGTTAACAGTTAGATTTACAGTTACTTAAATAAATACAAACAAGTGTTCTTTATTAAATGGCTTTTGCAATATCAAATCATGATTATTTTTCCTTTTCATTCTAATAATTACTGTAGTTTTTGGCTCCTTAGCAGCACTTGTATAAGCAAAACTGCCTCTATGCCTGATTCCAGTTCTCGGTTACAACATGTGTGCTTGTTTCTTAGATATGACTAGAAAAACTTAAAATGTATCAGGAATATATTGTAAAATTTACACTAGTCAAAAAAATCCCTGGTTTTATCTTGTATTTATTTTTTTATTTTTTAGTTAATTCAAGCAGATTTTATTCAAATGAGATCCTAAAGCAAGAAAACGTGACGGGAGAGTATATTGTAGCTTTGATGTATGGTTTTCTATATTGAATATCTTATTCTGAATTTATTCATAAATGCATTAAAAATCTCTGTTCATCCATTTCTCATTTCCAATGTATTCTCCTGTCAGGCTACGTTGTCCTAAGGTTTGTTTATTCACTCACTTTACCAACGCTTCAACCTTTTATTTCACGCTCTTTATCCACTTTCCCATGATCCATTATCTCCTTTCAGTTTCTCCTTACTGTCTTTTTTTCTCCAGTTTATTGAGATCATAAAACCAGGCATTTTATTGCAGTTCAATCACAGGACATTATATACACCGTGATGTGTAGACTATCCATCCAAACATGCATTCTACTGTGACACTCAAATACCAGGATTTAACGATTACTTGTAGGAAACTGGATGATTTAAAAGTATCCACTACCAGACACACAGGTTAGGGGGGACTAAGAGATTTTAAAGCCATCAAAAGAAAAATATTGCACCTCTTCTTTATGATTATCAGGTTTTGAGTTTAAAATACAGGGTTTGGATACAGCAGTGAGACACACCAGATTATTTCCCATCAACCCCCTTCACGAACGTTGTAACCGGCCTGTATTTCATGAACTTTGCCACGGGATTTGTTCGTCCAAAGGTCCAATGTAGGTGCTGTTTTTTGTGTCCACCTTTGAAAGGGAAAAATACCTTAAATGGACACTGTAGTATAATTTTCCTTTTGGTGCGAGTGGTTTGTTGCTTGCCTGAAGTGGATACATGAAAGAGGGGTTTTTGCTTTCTTCTAGAACAGGGGTCTGCAACCTGCGGCTCTGGAGCCTCATGTGGCTCTTTGACTCTTTTGCAACGGCTCCCTATAGCTTGGAAAAAAAACTGTTGAAAAAAATAGCTATTTTTTTACAGAAGCTATTAAAGATTAATGACAAATAAAATCAAGATATAACAATTTCTTAACCTACAAATAAATCACATCGTGCACCTGTGGTTAACCTTAAGTTTTTAATCCCTGGTAAGATAATGAAACCAACAAAAACACTATTCTGAAAGAAAATAGAGATTTTAATTATGTAGGAACAGATTCATTTAACCACCAATGTGCAGGTTAAATATGTATGTTTTATGTGTGGCAAGAAATTAGCAATTAATATGTGTTGACCACATGATCATGCGTTCAATCCAAGTTACTTTTTGTAGCCTTTCAAATACATTAACTAAAAAAAAATCTTCTTTATATAACATTGTGTTCATGTAAACTGAGATGCGTAAGAATTTGAAGATGCAAGATACTGTTTTATTTCTTGATGTCAATTTATTTTATTTTATTTTAAACAGTTTTTAAGGTGCCATTAACATGATCAGTAAAAATCAAGTCAAATTAAATCAAACATTATTCCATATAAATTTTAACTGTATTGTCTTCATTGAGATGGTATTTTTTCGGCTCCGGGAGGATTTTAATCCAGGTGAGATGAGACAAAAGGGTTCCTTTCAGAGTAAAGGTTCTAGAACAACAAACTGGAAAGAAACTGGACGGTGAAGCTAAAGTGTGAGTTTGTCGACAGATTTTAGTGAACTTTTGCTTTGACACGTGAGGCGTACATTCAGTATTCCAAACAACATTCTTTCAGATCATCAGGCGTATTTTATATCAAATTAACCAACACAAGGTTTGATTCCTGGCAGATCTGGATAATCAAAAAAATCAAAGAAATGATAAGTGACACAATTGGTTTATAGAAATCAACACATTCTGTTGCAAATCTTTGAGCTAAAAAGAAACACCGCTGGTATGAAACGGAAATAGCGGAAGCCATTTTTCACTTTAAGAGAAAACTTTAAACAATGGGATATCTTTGATTCGATTGCTGCAACACAAAAAAAAAAAACTCCTCCAGGACATAACAGAGAACTACATCTAAAATAATGTTGGGCCAAACTATAGCTATAGTCAATGTTTTTATGATTCAAAAACAAATATGATAAAAATATGAATATAACATCAAATATGAAGCTTATCCATGTCCATACACATAACGGTAAACCTCATCAGTAATTGAATGGTCTCATCAGGATCTAATCAAACCAATCAAGCATCGAAAACCTTCTTTGTGTTAAAACAGTTATAATCAATCTCTGTCCCCGTCCCACTTTTAAACTAGAAATACACTAAACTTATGTAACTATGACTTAATTGAAGAGACAAAAACTAAATTACTCCATTACTTAATAATGCATCTAATGCCCCAAATAGTCTAAGATTAGAGTTAGACAAGACTGTAACAGGGAGAGTATCATCTAACCCCAGCACAAGACAAAAACTGTAAAAAGTGTCTCTTGAACAATTAAGAATCAATCAAATCTAAAGCTAAAGTCAATTACTACCAATGCTTGTTTGCAGTTGATAACAAGGTTAACTCACTGAGTCATCAGGTTTAATGAGCCATTAGGTTTAAAAACAGGCTCATTTGGTTTTTCTTTATTAGCTGAATAGTTTAAAGATAAATGTGTTTTTTTCCACTAGATGTGTCCGAGCTCGTGGACAACCTGCCGTGTCTTAGTGACTCCACTTCTGATGAGCAGTCTCTCAGTTCCTATACGTCAGAGTCCTTTGATGACAACGGTAAGACTCTAAATTAGGCTAAAACATCACATTTAGATGATATTGTGTGGTTTCGATTTGCCCGTTATGTTAAATTAGGCAGGGTCCATAAGGTTCACGGTACCTAACTATTCTATAGACAGAATCTGATTGCTAGGAAACATACTTTAATTGTCATGATGTCTGTTGGCTATCTGACCATGCAGGATTAGGTCAACAGTACTTATACTGTTGACCATATTTTGAGACAACCATAACAAAAGAAAGACTTTAAGCCCTGGAAGATTCCATTAAATGTTGAATTGATCAGAAAAAACATCTGTATCTCTGATTATTAGCGAAATTTCCATTTGGATCCCCTGTGTGGTTATTAATGGGAATAGAATGATCAT
Source organism: Gouania willdenowi (assembly GCF_900634775.1). NCBI lineage: Eukaryota > Metazoa > Chordata > Actinopteri > Blenniiformes > Gobiesocidae > Gouania > Gouania willdenowi. Next base: position 6,762,591 of record NC_041057.1, on the reverse strand, counting down.
GGTTCCATGATCAGGATCACTGATCCAGATAACTGCTAATATATTAGAAAGAGAATTGGTGCTTTAGCGGATGTTTGCACGCTCCGTGTGCTCCTATTCTGTAAATACTTCAATTCTCCTGGAAGCATGCACACCAGAATCCCTCCGGAATAACAAACTGCACAAGTGCTCATCCCAGCAGGATCTGAGTTTCAAGATTTCCTGGCCTTCCTGCAGCTCCACAAGAATTTCACACCATTGAAATCCCAAAAGCGTTGCTATGCTTTCCTATTGTTCTCAAGCAATACATCTAAAAAAAAAAAAAAACAACCCTGGGAACAATCAGGATTAAATATTGGTCTCTGGATGCTCGGGCTTCAACTGCACTTGATTAATTGTATTAAGACTTAAGCAGACAATAAATCAGTGGAAAAGTTCTGCAAAGGCTTTCTTTGTTCAATAGAATCCATATTTCATCAAAAAGTAATGTGCTGGCCTCCTGTGAGCAAAAAAGCTTCCCAGATGACTCAATACCATTGATCCTTCCTTGGCTTAGTGTATGAGAGTGTGAGTATGTGAGAGTCCAACGACCCTAACAACTCAGTGTGTGTGTGTGTGTGTGTGTGTGTGTGTGAGAGAGAGTTCTTCAAAGTTACAGGATCCCTGTCAGTGCTCTACTTCCTGTCTAATTCAAATAGCTGAAAAGACGGTAGCCTTTGTCTCTATCACACACACACTCACACACACACACACACACATGAACAGACACGCACACAACCTTTTCAACCCACGACCCTCAAAGTAAAGGTGCCAGAGCCTGAGGACCCCCACTGTACCTGAAGGTGGTTGAACACAGACATGAACATTGAATGTGGAGACAGGGTCATCTATAAGGGGGATTAAAGGGGAGAGCTTTATGGGGTCCATCCATAAAGTCAGCAAAATGATGGTCCATTGTTCTATGAATCTGTGATAACCAACTTTATTTATTTATCTGAATAATATCCACTGTTATCCAGGAAGTTTACTATTATTATAGCCGTCTTAAAGATGTAAATCCTTGTTTTATTCAGAAATAAAATGGGTGAAAAGTGACCAAAAAATGGAGGAAAATCTGGTGAAATTAGATTTTAAAAACTACAGAATTTGGTTGAAAAGACAGTAAAAGTGGTAGAAAAAAAAAGGTGTCAATATTGGAACAATTAGTTTAAACAGGCAAATAGTTTCCGGGACCAATCATAAATGGGGTTAAAATGGCAAAAAACCACAGAAATTGGTTAAAAGTAGCAAATTAGAGTGGCCAAAAACAGACAGAAAAAGTGGTAAAAAGGGTTCAAAGTGTCAATATTGGCTTAAACGTGGAAGAAAAAAAAGTAGGAACATTTAGTTCAAACTGGAAAATATGGGGCATGGCAAACCGTGAATGGCAAAAATAAGCATGAAATATAGTGAAAAGAGGTTAAAAGTTTGAGTAATGGGTCAACATGTGTGAAATTAGGTAGAAAAGGTGATGGATAGGGTTTATAAGTAGTGACAATGTCTCGAAAGTGGAAAAGATGTGTAAAAAAAGTCATTGAAATGTGATGGACAAGTGGCAGAAATGGGAGTAATGTCACAAAAATGAATTAAAAGGAGCAAAAATGTGACAAGAAAAAGTGATGAAAATAGGTTAAAATATGGCAAGTTTGGTGTAGTTGCAAAATAATAAGCAAAAATGGCCTCAAATTGTTTAAAGAATATTCTCAGTTTCTCAAAATCATCTTGCGACCCCTCTCAGTGTCTCGCGACCCCAAGGTTGAGAACCCCTGCTCTCCCACCTGTGTCCTTTTTCCAACACGTGTGCAACGTGTCAATGTGCCGAGTGACATTGTGTTTTTTCTGTGTGTTTTTCCCACAGCCTCCATAGTGACAGTCATACGTCTAGTCAATGATGCTGTCGATGATATAGAAAGTGAAGGTATGAAAGAACACCTTCTGTTAACTCCTCTGTGTCTTTTGTGTGTGTCCTCATGCTCCCAAAGTGTCTGTTCACTATCGGGACACAAAAACACAATGACCGCGCCTCTGCTCTTCACTTCCTTTTCTTATAGGGAATAAAACACCCTGCTTAGATTTCTAATACTGTGTCAGTTTCTGACACTGGATCTCTGTGTGTTTCAATTTGCCTCTTTAGTTTCTATGTTGTTTGTCTCGCTCTTCCTCTGACTTTCTCCTCCTCTCCTCCTTTGTAGTGTCAAACATGGACAAAGAACAGCGGTGGAACAGCCCTGGTGAGAGAGAGATACACACACGAGCTGAAAAACATCTCATTAACTCAACTCGCCTTCCTTTTTCTTTTCTTTTCTCTTTTACGCTTTGCTTTCCCAAGCATTGTCATAAAACTCCTTTTTACATACTGTAGCTTATATCACACACAAGGGAATTAAATGTGCTTTACATCAGTGGTTCTCAACCTTTTTTGGCTCAAGTATCCCCTTTCTCTTATTTCTGAATCCAAGTCCCCCCCTTTTGTCCGACGACAACATTTTGCTGAGAAAATGATATAAACACATGTATGGAATAACACACATTTTAATTAATCTCATGTTGTAAATACGTGGAAAGAAAACATATTTAATTCAGTGGTTCCCAACCTTATTTTGGATCGTGACCCCATTTTGATATCAAGAATTTATGGCGACCCCAAAGACATTTTTTCTTTTTCTAAAATTAGTTTTGGATCATGTTTGAGCTCTGATTTTTTTTATTATTATTATTGCATTTTAGTTGAACTACATTTATATTTCACAAAGTAAAAAAATCAAAATACAGTTGTTTAAGATTGTGTGTTTTAATTAAATTGGAATTAATGTCATTCAAAAAATTCCGAAATTTCAGGCGACGTCACATGGGGTCCCGACCCCAAGGTTGAAAAACCCTAATATGTGAAAGAAACAGTATTTAGTGCAGTGTTCCCAACCTTTTTTTGGATCGTGACCCTATTTTGATATCAAGAATTTCTGGCACCCAAGATCTCAGATTTTTTTTTTTTCACAGCATTTTAGTTGAGCTAGATTTATATTTCACAAAGTGAAAGAATAGAAATACAGTTGTTTTAATTCAAAAATATACTATATATATATCAGTGGCGGCTGCTGGTCTTTCATGCAGGGGAAGCTCATTTTCTGCCTACTTCAGAAAATGTATCTGTTTAAATGTGAATTCTAGTAGAATTCACATTTTGTTGTCAACAACTATTTGTAGATCATCGCACACGCACGCACGCGCGCAGCTGCTGCGCGCTGGGAGTGTGAGTGTTTGGTCAAAAGTCTCACAACACAAGCAGTAACAGTCTCCACAAACACCAAAAACAGACACTAGGTTTGTCAGAAGTTGATGAAAACAAAGACAAATTCGCTATGAGAGGATCAGCAAAGTCTCCGTGTCAACACAGAGCAACGGACTGAAATATTTGAAAAACCCGCCTGTGTGCTTACAACGTCATACTCTCTGATTGGCTCATTTCGCTGTCAATCAAAATTGAATTAGCCTGAGACAGATCATCCAATCATCATCCATTATTCCAGTGTCCGGAACAGACAGATCCAGCCCACTGCTCCATAGACCTCCTGTGAAGCCCGGCGTCCGATGGGCGGGACTAAGTGCGTCATAACCGAGCATTTATCCAATGAGCGTCTAGTTTGACTGCAGTGGATCAACCACTAAATCCTCTCCCATTGAAGTCAATTGAAGCTGAACTTCACCACTGTTTATTAACACTGTGACGCTGCGGTAATGAATGAAGAACGTCACGCTGTCACTGTCAGTTTCCTGTTATAAGAATCTGATTCTGAACTAAACATACATGTGTTCTGTCATATATTTAGTCAATGAAATGTACACACAACACTACATATTTGACCACTGATTTTAGGGGAAGCTGAGGTTCCCTTGTAGTCTTAAAGCATCCGCCACTGATATATATATATATATATATATATATATATAGGGATGTAACGATTCACTCAACTCTCGATACGATTCGATTCACGATACTGGGTTCACGATACGATTTTCTCACGATTTATTTTACAAAATGGGAATGTTGACAGATGACTGAAAAATATTCCTTTATTTTTTTGGGGAAAATACTATACTATTTTCCTTTTATTTTTCATTGTCAAAAGAATCCCTTGATAAACTATGCAAAATGATGCAAGTTAACTAAAAATAAATCTTGAATGAAATACATAAAGGAATAATACAAATGAAGAAGGAACCTATTAATTTAAATTCTGGTTCTATAGTAAACCATTCAAAACTGTATAATAGTTCTTTTTCTTTTTAAAAGTGCAACTGAAAATGTATTTTGTGCCTTAACAATTGGACTTTAAAAAAAACAAAAAAAAAAAAACAGTCATTTTACTGCATTTACGTCAGATATTTTTTTAGACCAGCAGAGGGCGCTGATAACCCAGTGGTCAGTTGGCATAAAGTTATTCCACCAGTGAAGAAGAGAAGCTATGCTAGCAGACAGAGCTAATAGAAAAACGTGACTTTTACAGATATTCACGTAATATTACAAATATTATTTTGGTGCTAAAGGAGTAAAGAATCATTTATGAGCATGTTTAACAGTAAATGGCGGCAAGAAAGAAAATAGTAGCAGATTCCACCCGTCACGTCCGCTTCTGGAAGGATTAATATATAGCGCCCTCTGCTGTTTAAAAAAAGTACTGCGATTCAATTTTCAGAGCATCGATGTGAACCGTGGTATCTATGAATCGATTTTTAACTGCCTTACGATTAATCGTTACATCCCTATATATATATAATTATATATTAATTAAAAAAAAATCTAAAAACTATTTTAGTATTTCAGAAATTTCAGGTGGCCCCATTTAAACACCAGGGGACCCCACATGGGGTCCCGACCCCAAGGTTGCAAAACACTAATGTGCGAAAGAAATTGTATTTAGTGCACCGGTTCCAAACCTTTTTTTAGATCGTGACCCCATTTAGATATCAAGAACTTCTGGCTACCCCATTTAAACCCCAGGCGGCCCCACATGGGGTCCCGATCCCAAGGTTGAAAAACATTTAATTTAGTGGCTCCTCAATAGATTTATTTCTATAGTTTTTAGAATTTCCACGTCTGGTGTGGGACCAAGACTGACACTTAATTTGTTAATTTTCCAGTCTCTCTCTCTCAAGTACCCCCTATAGTGCCATCGCATACCCCTAGAGTTACACGTACCTCCAGTTGAGAAACACTGTTTTACATGATAAGAAAGTAATGGTAAGATAATTACTAAACCCGTTTGCTCCTTATTCAGGGTCGCAGGGTTCCTAAGCTTAGGTTTTTCATTTAAAACTTATATAAATGACTGATTGTTTTGAGGTACAGTGTATTTTAAAGGTTTAAATGAGTTTAAAGGCTGCTTTGAGCTCAGCCTCAGATCCAAAAAACATTGCCCTTTCCCCGCTTTCACTCGACCTCCCTGTCTCATTGAATTCATGGTTTCAGCAGAAATCAGAAGAGTTGTGAACCAAAAGCACCTTTCCTTAAAGACCCCCACCCCCCACCCCCCGACAGTCCCTCCTCGTTCTACAGTTCCACAATCAATATTAATTGGCTCTTAGTTTCCAAGTCTGTTTGTTCTCAGTTGCATTCAATTTACTGGATCCACAAAGCATTTCATTACCCAGAGCACATCTGTGTTTATTTCTTCGTTACTGCTAACCTTTTAAAAAAAACTAAAAGCAGCTCATTTACAGGGAAATACATATTGATTGAAATGGCTTCACTTAATTTTGCTTTAAGAAAGAGGACATATTCAATGTTATTTATATATTTTATATATAACAGTATTGTATGAATATCTGATTAGAGGTACAGTTTCTTATATGATATATCGTGAAAAATAGAGAAAAAGGCAATTTTTACGTTGAAGTGTTCAGCAGGACTTGAACTCTATAGCTACTATATGAATCATAAGATTTATTAGAGTGTAGGCTTCATACATCGATGAATGAAAAAATGAAAAACGAAAGAAAAAAGGTTGAAGATTCATTGTCGTTTGAAAGTTTGTTTTGATCTCCATCGTAAACACTCGCATTGCATTGTGGGATGTGGAGTCATGGAGAAACAAACTTTCATGCAGCAATTTTGACCTTTTTCCTTTCTATTTGGAGTAAATAATTATTGATTTATTGATCTATGAGGCATACGTTATGATTTTATCTCATTTTAAAAAAAAAAAAAAAAGATCGGGGAAGCAGCTTTAAATGTTTTGATCTTATTATTGTTTTTCATTTCGTGTTCCTAATTTAAACAGGAGAATGCACTTGGGAGACTTTAGTTACCTGCCTTATTCCTTGAGCTGCTACTGTTTGATTATGGGTGCAAAATAAATTCCATGGTGAGAATTCTATTAGCTACAAATAAGGTTTACTTTTACTGCTGTTCTCACAGAAAATCAGGTTTCTTTCACAATAAGAGTTTTGCAACAATAGTAGGGTTGGGCGATACATGGATAGCAATAGAGGAATTTTGCACCAAAAACTTTAAAACAGAATCATACCATCAGGTAAAACATTATTGAGAAAAACATATCAAGATTATGATGTTTGGTTAATATCATCCCATATTGTAGTAGCTAACACCCACAAGAAGAAGAAGAAGAAGAAGAAGAAGAAGAAGAAGAAGAAGAAGAAGAAGAAGAAGAAGAAGAAGAAGAAGAAATATTTGGGTTTTTGCTTCACAACTATCAGTTTTTCAAACAAAACAAGCATAAACACTAAATTAATATGGATTTGTCAACTATAACTATTCACGTCTCAAACACTTCTTGCCCATGTTAAAACAGAAGCACCTCCAGGAATAAGGTGTATAACAGACTTTTTAATTCTGTCATGCTTAACTCTTCTTTTTGTGGTGTTTATTATCATACATTTTGTTTTCAATTCCTTCTGATTTAGCTTCTTCATAAGGAGCCATCATTAAGCTTTTGTGGTCACTCTGGTTTTATCATTTTATTCCATTTTTTCTTTCCATTTTCCATCTCACTGACAGCGAGTCGCCACCAGCAGAACAAAGAGGACATTTGCGCTGAGTTCATCAAAGAATACTTTGTGGATTGTAAGTTTTAGTTGTGAATTAAAACATTTTTTTTTCTTACCACCTTTTATTTTCCTTTTTCTTGATATCACACAAAAAACAACATTTCCATTATTCCACTGTTGTGAGATCTTCCTACAAGCGAGGGCTTTGTTAGTTTGGCATTCCCTCAGTTAAATACAGTACGTCCACATGTGTCATGCATTATAAACTCATAGCTGCAAAGCTCCAGTGCAAAAATGGAATCAACTCTCCATTGAGCACAGAGAGGGTGACCCATCGCTTCATCAACACGACCCTTTCTCACTCGCAGCTCATTAACCTAAAGCATGAATTATGCAACTCGGCATGCAGCAGATTGTTAGAAGTTGCGGATTAGTCAGAGTTGTGAGTCGGTCCATTTAGCAGCACAAAATGAAAGGGAAAACCATGCTGTTTATTTGCACAATATTAAATACTAAATGAGAAGAGGGGTGGTTACACAGTGTAAATGTGCAGCAGAAATCCCAACAGTAAGCAGTAGCAATGCTCCACTGAGGCACAGTGAGAATCAAAGGCATTTCACAAGCCTCCCTCTACACCAGGTACCGACTCAAGCGTGCACTGTGTTCTCATACGTGCACACTTTTTCCTCAGCGCACAGCTCACAAGCAAGGCTTCTCGGTAAGGAAAAAAAAAAGGCAAGAAACTAGATGATACAAAAACTGACAAAGAAAGACAGAAAGATTAGATTCTATTATTTCTTTCTAAATGTTATGTTGATCAAAGTGGTACAATCTAAAAATAAACATGTTTTTTTTGTATATAAAACTTGAGCATCAGATTCACAGAAGCCCGTTACCTATAGATACAATGGCCAACGTTGAAAAAAAAGGAAAGACATTAATGATGCATCGGCGTATCAAAGTTTTTGCCGACTGATCCTAAAAAATAGATTATCTTTGAAGATATTCACCACCAAGGGTAACAATCTATATAGATTTTAGCCAGAGCTGGAGGTTGTGCAGCAGCAAATCCGGGGGAATAATCCCCCCAGAGTCCTAACACACATTTCCCAAATTCTCCATCACATTCTTTTGTTGGCCAAGTAAACTTCTTGAGAGTTTTTTTAATCTATTGTTCCTTTTTCCCCCCCATCTTCGTTCTTTTCAGCATACAAATGGAAGTCTTCCTGTCAGACCTCAAGCTGGTTATCACCATCCCGTCTGCGCTTCCCAGAAATACGATCTCAATATGACCTTGATACAGAGCAAAACATCAGACATGGAGGGAGCACACGCTCTCTCCAGCTAGATTACAGAGTGATGGGCTGTGGCGGGGACAGAGGTCAGGAACAAGGAAAGGAAACAAGCAGGAGGTCCTTCCAGTGGGAGAGAAATCAATCTGGGGAGTGGGAGAGAAAGTGTGCCCTCGACGGAGAGGATTCAGGAGGCTGTGATGAGGAGGAAAAGGCCACGGGCGTCAGGAGGAGTGACAAAGAAAACCGCCAACGACTGCGAAGCCACGAGAGCTGTGAAGACAATCAGTCGCCCGTTTATGAGGAATACCAAGAATCTGGAGTCGATCGCGAGCAAATGGACGACGACGAGAGTCTCTACGACGTCCTACCTCCAACCCGCCCTGCCTATGAAGGGTACCCCTCTAGCCCACCGGGTTTGAACCTGCACCCCGCTCAGCTAATGCCTCCTCTCCGGGCTTGGGACCTACAAACGGGGGAATGGCGAGAATCGCAAGAGGACCACGGAGGACTCGGTTTGAGCAATCTGGGAGGTTCTGGAGACGAGTTGGAAAGACTACTGAACCTGGTGTCGCTCCGGGCAAGGAGAGCGACACGAGTCAACAGAGCGTCCACTGGATCTGAACCAGCATCAGGCTGGGAAGCTTTCAAATGAACCTATATCTACACCAGGGTTGGGGTCAATTACAGTTACAATTACGCTTTCAATTACTATGTTCAGTTACAATTCAATTACAATTACAGTAACCAGCATTTTTTCCAATTACAATGAAATTATAATAATTTTTTATCCTCAGAAAGACAATTACGGTCTCATTTACTAAAGTTCAATTATAATGAAATGAATAACCTAATAAAAGTTAACCTTCCTCTCATGTTAGCTTTCTGTTAGCATCTCTTATGATAGCGGGTCCAAAATCAGCTGTAAAATACAATAAAAACAAATATCTATCATCTAATTTATTGAGGGAAAGCTTGATATGAAACACATTATATTAATTGTAAACTACATATGTGTAGAACTGTACATATAGAACTGTAACATTGTTCCCCAGTTGTGCGTTAAATTATAACTGACAAAGTTTATAGATTTTCCCTGGCAATTACAAATACAAAGTCAATTATCTGAACTCAATTACAATTTCATTACAATTACGACAGCAACAGATTTTTAAAATTACGATTATAATTACGCCATAATTGTAATTATCAATTATGCAATTACAATTATAATTGACCCCCAACCCTGATCTACATGCACACACACAGTGAATAGTTATTTTATGAGTTTCAGGGGAGTGATCATCATTGATTGATTGAACTTGACATTTAGATACTCCACCTCCAATTAATATCAAAGCCATCATATATACTTTCATGAGACCATATTGTGATCCCGCTGTAAACAAACACTAATCCACCCATCGATTCCCTTGGCGCATTGATAAAATGAAGGCATTAAGGACAATATATATGAGTTTTTCACCTTTTGCTGCAGGAGAGTTTGCTCCAATTGGCTGAGAATCAATTCTTTTTACATTTATTATTTAGAGTCACTGAAGCGCAGCGTTGGAGAAAGGTTGCACTCGGCTTTAGACATTTGTAGATGTGTTGTTTTTCAGTTCATAAAGAGTGGCGTGTAAATGCACAGACAATGCTTTTGTTAGTTCAGCCATGATATGCAAAAATGTTTTTAATTGACTGACGTTCAGGTTGTTTGCTATTCGCCCACAGGCATGTTACAACTAAACCAGGGATTATTTACCTAATCAGTTAATTATGCTATAACTACTTTTCTAAGCATTACAGAAGTATTTCATTATTATTTTAAAACACACTTAATGCATTGCCATGAATCTGATGATACGATTACTCGATTTACATGTCACGATACGATATGTCCCGATACTAAACAATACAATATCAACAATTACAAAATTCCCCTTTACAAGTACAAAATGGCATGAAATACAATTTGTTTTTGTTTTTCCAAATAAGTAAATGGTAACTAACTTTAATTCACGTACCAATATCAAAAGCAAGCGGTATGTTTACCAAACCGTCAGTTTACATTTTTCAGTATAACTTAACTCTACAACAGATTCTGATTCTGTTAAATTCCTTAAATTCTTAACAAAAGTAACCACATATATCTATAAAAGTGCCCAGTATGTATACTGCAGTATAATAAACTGAAATCTATTTTTGTTTAAGCTGATCACTCACCTTCCAACAGCTACCGTAGAGCGCGTCAGAATGTCAGCTGTCTGAGGTAAGATGGCTGCCGTTGAGCTACGCTCGAATCCCGCTTGCATCATCCAGTGTTTATATACAGTATATCTATATTTTAGCCAGCGGCGTTTCCTGTTTTTGCATCCAGCCACGTCGCTATTAAGGGGTCTATGTCAGCGCAATTCATTGATTGTTTTTGGGGGGTTTTTTTTGGATTGATACGATAATTGCGCGGTGAAACATCGCGATATATCGCCAAATTGGGACAAACTCACTTCGCAAAACACGTCGGACCATCAACTTTAAATGTACAAAGTGTATTTTAATTATGTATATAAAAAGTGTCCAATGTACACAAAGTATTAACAATGTAAAAAGTGTTTTTTTTAAAGCAATATGTGTCTGAAGGATTATAGACTTGTGTGGAAATGCAAGCGTGAAGTTCAGAGTCGCTCACCCAGGACATGTGTACACGGTGGGAGCTCTGTTAATAACACTGCAAGCTGTGCTCCCAATGCACAAACACGCTACATTTATGAGAAATGGAATTTCAAGGTCGGACTGTAGTGTTATATGTGTTTGTTGTTTAACAATAGTTTTTTCAGATGCAGAAAAAAGGCATTTATCAGCAAACTGTAGAGAAACACTTTAGCAACACTTGCCAGCTAATGGGTTTATCCTAGCCAGGATCAAAAACAGCCGCACCTATTGAACAAATAAGTGCTTTGTCTACACCCATTCATTCGTCTTCCTTTTTCACCCATTTCAACGACACAGTAAGTGGACAACTGGAGCACATCCCGGCTTCCATCGAGCAGCACTCAGAAACATCCCCGGCAGGTCAACACACACACACACACACACACACACACACGTATTCACACCTGTGGGCACTTTACAGTTTCCACTCCACCTGTGTTGCGTGTCAGCCGACTGTAGAGGGAACCTACAGGAATTCTGTGAAGCCACATGAACTGAACAACAATCTACATTCTTTTCCTCAAAGCTGTTCATGATTGTTGCTGATGGTGGAGATTTTTCCCTTTCAAACACCACAGAAACTAAATTCAAGGCCAAAAATACAACGTTAATAAATTATTTGAGGTTATTTAAATGAGCACAGCTTAAAGCAGGGGTGTCAAACTCATTTTAGTCCAGGGGCCAAATCTGAAACAGTTTGATGTCAAGTGGGCCACAGATTTTATGCAGGAAAAAGAGTATTTTCAACATTATTGTTCCATAGTTTAAATGGAATCACGTAATTGATAATTAATTACAATTAGGGTGTAATTATATTTATAATTGTAGTTTTAAAAATCTGTTTCTGTCCTAATCGTAATTAAATTGTAAATGAGTTTAGATAAATAATTCTAATTGCCTCGAAAATTGTATTAAAAAACTTAATTATAATTTAACACAAAACTGGAGAACCATGTTACAGTTCTATGTACAGTTCTACACATATGTAGTTATCAGCTTTCCCACACTTCACCATTTAAAAAAAATTGAAATCGAGGGTTATACTGAGACAAGAAAGGCTCATACGCCCATTACAAAAATATTAATACCTATATTTTCATTGAATAGGAAGTCTAACAAGGTAAATCAGATGGTAAATATTTGTTTGTTGTGTATTTTACAGCTGATTTAGGGCCCGTTATCATCAGAGATGCTAACAGAAAGCTAACACAAGACAAAGGTTAACTTTTATTAGGTTATTTATTTTAGGCTCAATAATTGTGATTAATTGTAATTGAACTTTAGTAATTGAGAACCAACTTGTAATTGACTTTCTAATGATAAAAAAATTATTGCAATTTGGAAAAAATGCTTGTCACTGTAATCGTAATTGAACATGAGTAATTGAAAATGTAATTGTAACTGAAAAAAATTAATTGAGCCGAACCCTGCTTCTTCGTATACAAAAAATACAAAATATGTGACAGTTATCAATCCTAACTGGACCTAACTTTACTTTAAACTTGCTAGATTTTGTGACCAATTTCTATTTAATTAAGTGAAATATTGTGTAAAAACTTGAGGAAAATTTAAGGATTTGTAAGCATTTTGTACGTTTTTTCAACAGTTCAATATTAAAAATGACTGCAATCATGCAATATATGCACCGGAAAAATAGTGAGCCTCTGCAAATATATGTTGACTTTCATTTACACAATGACTCATGTTTTCTCTGTCAACTTTACTTTTTTCTGTGGGCCAAATTCGATGCTCCAAAGGGCCAGATTTGGCCCCCGGGCCATGAGTTTGACATATGTATCTTGTAGTTGACTGGTGACTTACTCGTTGTTTTAAGTGTATTTTTTTGTTCTTTATTTCTTTGTAGACGACACAGATCAAAGGAATCTTTCTCACAAACCAATAAAACTTTTGCACAACGGGGGGATTTCTTTAATTTCAGGCTTTGTAAGAAAATAAAAAACAATCTAACGGTCAGTAAATCTGGTAGAATAGTCCCATTTTCCTCTAGAAACCACTTTGTAGAATCTCAAAAACAAATATAGGGCATACTAAGGATGAAATGGAAATGTAATATTTTAATTAAAAAAAACTATCATGTCGCTATACACATAATTATTAAAGATGCTATCAGCTTTGGATTTCAAGGGCTTTTTAAAAGCAATTATTAAAAAAAAACTAATTCCATACAACTTCTTTGCAAAATAATCACAGTCCTTCACATAAAAATGCTTACAAAGGTGTTGCTTTGATTATTCAGAATAATTCTTGTAAATTAGGTATGTTCCTGCAAGCAGTCAAAAATACAGGAGAGACTCTTATATTTTGGTTAGTGAGGTGAGGTTGAGTATTTGATATGTTAAGTTATTCACCTTGGTTGTCTTGAGTAAAGTTTGACATTTGCATTGGTAGTACCGTTGTTGTATTGGATCCAATTAGATTGTGCAAATGTATGAGGAAAAAAAAGTAGCGACTGAGTGTATTTTTGACCTGCTGCCTTAGTTTGACTAATTATTTCTGCTCCATTAGCTTATACAGGATTTTACAACAACTACACTAATTTCTCAGTTAATGGTAGCACTGAGGTTTCAAAACTGAACTACAAACATAACTCTATTTTGGTGACCAAAAAGAGGAAGTTTTCATGAACATAGAAAGTCCGAACCAAATGGGATAAATTGCTTTTTTTTCTTTTCTTTCTTTTTTTTTTTTTTTTTTTTGACAAATTCACCACTAACTAACAGTAAAATTGCTCAATAAAATACTCTATTTCACAAAGTAGAGGCCAGTTTTATCCCACTTCTGACAATAGGAGACAATTACGTTTTACAAAACAGACTGAGTAATGATTCCTGAGATGTCTCACTATGGGATGCAATCAATCTGCCAATCCTGATTGGCAGGTGGGACGTGTCTGTCTGCCAGGGACACTCCCACCTCCTATAAAAGGAGGAGGCGGACAGGCACACATCATTCAAAATAAGCACCTCTTTTCACTCGCTCAAGCAAGAAGGGTTGTCTGGTGCGACATTGCACTCATATTACTCACAGAAATGGGCTTATGTAAATAACCTAAAGTTCTACTTCATAAATTTGTCTCACTATGGGATGTGGTCTCCGCCCAGCATCTCTCCGCTCCGTGCACCCCGAACCTGTACTTCCTGAGATACCTGTTCAGAGCACGTACATCCAGGATAGTATTCATTATTTTATTTATACTCTTATACTAAGAGTCCAAAGCTGTGGCATAAGGGAAAAATTCCCCCTTTATTTTTTTTGCATCCAACAAAACAACATCCCACCACTCAGCATCCAATAACCAAAGGGTTGGGGGTTCTGTAACCAGTCATCAACCATTACTCTGTTAGTGTTTTACAATTGAATTTAAAATAAGTGTGGAAGACGACGCATCCATGTGTCGTATATGTTCTAGTCATTAAATTGCTTCTTGTATATCTCATTCTTACTCATGTCACACACACACACACACACACACACACACACACACACACACACACACACACACACACACACACACACACACACACACACACACACACACACACACACACACACACACACACACACACACACACACACACACACACACACACACACACACACACTCCATATAGTTCATATTTCTTGGATACAGTAAGACACAAAGAAATAATAGAGTTGTTTGACAAACAGCTCTGCACTCGCCCACTCCCACACATATCACGTGGAGGTGCTAGTGTTGGGTCACGATGCGTTCAATATTCTTTAAATTAATCTGCAGAGAAGAATACATCCAATTAAAAACAATTCATACAACTTTGCAGTGCAGTTTTTGTGAATGCAAGCAATACAAATTGCTCAAAGTTAAACAATGACGGCTTGTCTTGTTCCAGTTCAGTTCTTTCTCTCCCTGCAGCCTGGAACCACAGCACATTAAAACAGCTAAGCAGAACTCAGGGAATGGGAAACTCTATTTGGGAATTGCATTTCTTTTTTTTTGGAGTCTGCAGGGGAAACGCACAAACCATTACGATCTAAGAAAAAAATCACAACATCTGGATTTTATTCTTTAATTACCTTAAATTATATCAACAGTACAATTCTGAGAATAAGTTGAATAAAATGTCATATCACTAATGGTCCATGCACTTCGTTCTCAAAAATTTCAGAATTGATCTAATATAAAGAATATCTGCGAGTGGTGAAATAACCCAAAGTTGAAAATGTGTTTTATATCCCAAGAAAGAGTAACCTTTATACTATAAATTAAATTAAAACAGAGATCTTACATTCTCACATGCAGTTATGAGCAAATAAAAACAGTAAAAAAAAAAAAACAAGGTATTTTATCAGATTTCAAGAGACTGTCACCCAAGAACCAATTCATATATCTGACTAATCATTAGTGATTTGAACAGTTTGTGTACATTTCGGGGAGCTGAGACATATGCAAAGTTGTTTACTGAAGGCCCCTATATGTTCCAGCCCAAAACCCCAATCAACCGTTTTCCAAATTTGAGGGGCTGACATGTCCACCAGATAGGATGTATAGTATATATTTTTGTATATTCTGAGTAGATGGAGCTGTATTAATATACCAAATATAATTTTCCTATAGGATGTAGTTCTTGAGATACTGGGAGCAGAAAATGGAAATAAAATAAGGACGCACGAATATCGTGCTTCCTTACTAAATTGGCCACATCTAAAAAAGTATTCATCTGATCAAACTGAGAATGTACAGTGTGCCTATTGAATTATTAAGAAACAACTGGTAAAAAAAATTCAGAATTTTCCTGAAAATGTGTTGAAATGACATGAAATAACCCATTAGTAATAAGAGATAATAGATTTGTCTTCTTTAATCATTATTATTTCTAATACTCCACCTTCAGCCATATGCTCTACCTGCAAAATTCAGATCAGAAATTATACAACCCATGACAGATCGAAGTAGGTTGAATCTCTAGTCAGAGCGAAGAAAAACACCAATGGGAAATGTATTTATTCAGACTCTGTGCTGATGATTAAAATATTCTGACAAGGATTCTTATTATGCAACATGCCCCAATAACTTACATCGTCTCTCTAATAAACTCCTTTGATGACTGTCTTGGCTTGTTTAACATTCTCCAAGCATGGCGCCTGCCTGACTTTAGTGGCAGGCGACAACGGGTCAAACCAAAGGCAAAGGATAATAAGACGTGTAAGTGAGAGAAGGAAAGAAGAGATGGAGCTGCAAACACGTGGACTGATGTATTTATTAATCATACACTGGAGGAAACTGACGAGGACCTGCCAGTTGCTTTTGGTTGGAACATCTGGCATTTACACCACAGAGCCAGCTAAGCCTGTTTAACCTTAAACACACCCCAACCATTTCACTCCACTTTTTCCCTTCTTCTCTGCTCCACATCTCTCTTTTCTTTAACACAATGACTCTCCTTCAGATCTGGAGAATGGAAGGAAAGAGGATGGACAGAAGGATGAAAGGGTGTTACATGAAAGAGGATTGAAGTGAAAGAATGAGGAGAGATGAAAAGAGAATCGGGAGACGTACGAGAGATTACCATTCCCCGGTCCTTACTTATCGAAGGGGAGCTGCTGTGTGGGTGATTACGTATCATCAGGATTACGCTCATATCCGGACCTAATCTAGGTGCCCAACATCTGCCACTGATGACACAGATGTAGACGTTGGACATACACATACTGTGCATGTGCTAAAACCGTGGTTCTCAAACTTTTTTGGCTCAAGTACCCACTTTTTCTAACTTTTGAATGCAACTACCCCCTTTGTCTGACTACCACATTTTGCTCAGAATTCTGTGAAAAAAATCACTGTAGTGTGTGTTAACACACTTTAAAAAAATCTCATTTTGTAAATAAATGGAATGAAACAGTATTTAGTGCCTCCTAAATAGTATTATTTCTATAGATTGTTATACTGTAATTCCATGTCATCTACCTCATGATGTGGGACCAAGACTGGCCCTTGTGTATAATTTTTGGTTTTCGGTGTCATTTTGTGTGTTTTGTTGTTTGTTTTATTAGTTAGTATATTTTTCTCTTATTTTTTGTGTCTTTGTTGTCGTTTTTGTGTATTGTTGGTAATAGTAAGTATTCTTCTCAGTTATTGCGTCTTTTTGGTGTCATTTTGTGTATTTGGTTGTTGTTTGTATGTTCTTTTCATTATTCAGTATATTATTTTCCTATATTGTGTGTTTTTGTTGTTGTTTTGTGAGTTGCTGGTAATATTTAGTCCGATCATCATTTTTAACTAAAAACAAACATTATAAAACCCCATATTTTTAATGCATTCATTTTTTAATTTTCTCTTTCTCAAGTACCCCCTGTACTGCCATTGCATACCCACCATTTGAGAAACACTGCTAAAACACCAAACACTCCTGTGACCATAAAAGTCTGCGTCGAATGCAATCACATCAAATATTATTCATGAGCTCTTTAATCTTGTATGACTCACCACACACATAACATACCTGCTCCGCTAAAACACGGCAACAAGGGACTGTGGAAATTGAATGGGAGTGATATGACATCAATATACATGCACAACAGGGATATGATGCCCTCAGCTGAGCGTAGAGGAAGCTACTACACGGCTGTCCCATCCCATCGCCCTCCTCCTCCTCCCCTGCTGTTTTAGGAGATTATTACCAACACAATCCTCTGGCATATGCCAGCGAAACTGCTTTGTGCGAGAAAGGAAAGTTAACCATGCATTTCACGCTCTTTATTGGATTTCGTTATGCACAGAAAGAGCAGAGAAACGCCTCTGGTCTATGTCAGATATACACAATTTTAAAACACAATAATTGCTTTGGAAAGATGGTTTGTGTGGAAGGAGAAAAAAAAAAACAAGCAAATCCTCATTTTTGACAAGATCGTTTTGTAAGCACTTCATGAGGCTAATCTGCAGAATAATAACCAGACTTTAATTGTACAGTTCTTACGTTCTTCAGACAATGTATTGACATCCTGCCTGATGTGAGAGAGGCAGAATGATTGATCAACACAGGAGTTAAACCGTAGATAGGTCTGCACTTAGCCTGCTGTCTGATACAGAATTACTGAGATCTGTTTGCAGCTACACTGTAAAAAAAATTCCGTTGTTTTTACGGAAAAAAACTGGCAGCTGGGGTTGCCAGAATAATTTTGTAAAAATTACAGTCCAAATGTAAAGTATTTTACAGGGCAATATGTAAATCATACAGTTTTTAACTGTTATATATTACAAAAATTATTTTAGTAAAATTTGCAATGAATTGACGTCAATTCAACTTTACTGAAAAACACCAAGTAAACAACAATATTTAGCTGTAAAAATCTCAGAATTAACTGAATTTTCCTGCTTATTCAACTTAAATTTTGATTCAAATATAGTGCATTTTTTAGTATAAACAACCATATTTTACAGTCAATGCAACAGCTTTATACTCACTGAATTTCCTCAGTTACATTTTAATAGGCATAAAATCCTGTTCTGATAAGTTTATCGAACATCAATCTAAAATATAAACTGTAAAGTAACATCAAAAAATGTTTGTAAAATGTAACCCAGTAAAAAAGCAACAAGTTATAACCTATGAGTCACCGTGCTGAGATAAAAAAAAAAACAACAACCAAACTGACATGTCTCTACAGAAGTTTATTAACCACAAATCAGTGAAGAGAATAATATGTCCTTACTCAAGACACATTCATGTCATCTTACAAATATTTGAACAGAGTATGACAGGTTAGTGAACCCCTCCTAATTACATTTTTTTTATTTGGGTTTTATTTTTATTGCCAACTAATTATTTTAAACCTCAAAGGTTAATCATTTTCTCATTAGCACGCATGCTCTAGTATATTTAAACAAGTTCCTTCACATTGCGTAAGAAAGGCTTGTAAATGACACTAACAAAAAAAAACTGGTCAGCAACAAGCCTAGAAACTCAACAACAACAAATAATCGAAGCAAACTTTCAAAATGTCCGTGGGGCACATGACGTGCCACAAATCTTACTCTTAAGTCCATGTTCAGACATCACGCCACTCGTGATCCGAAAGTTCCTGAATCAAGGTGATGACTCGAGGGTTCACATGAAGACAGGATGTGTTCGTCTTCTCCACTTTAGTGCCCTTCTCTGGGTTGATGGAGAAAAAACATCTATGGAAATATGAGAAAAACAAATGTATGAGTAAAATAGCTTCATTCATAAATGAAAATGTTTGCAAGCTATTATTTAAAGGAGAATACCCTCTATTTTTCCATTAATCTCCATTTGTTTTAAGAACCCCAACATAGTATTTGAGGATTATTTTCCCAAACTCGCCTGTTTTCTAGAATTTTAGCTTCTGAAAAGTAGCCTTATGAGCAGTTCTAAAAACAGGCTGTTGTGGGGCGAATATAGAATATATTCTATATTAAACCGCAATGTTTGTTTTAGCTGCAAGATAGGTTGGGAGGGAGGAGCTCACATCCTTACAGGGTAGGGGAGGAGGTGTGTATTATGTCCATGTTAGGAGAGAGGATTGTCAGGAGCTAAGAGTTTCCTGTAGGTGACGTCAGTACGAGGAAAAATCCAACTCGCCCGTTTAAAACTGACTTTTTACAAAATGTGGAATAACAAGGGAGGGAGGAAACAGAACCTTTTTAACTTTTTCACTCTGAATGACGCTAAAGGAATGTCTGTTACTGTAGCAAAATTATTATAAAGTGATTTTTTCATAATACATCGCCTTTAAAGATCTGCTACTCTCAAAACAGCAATTAACAAATCCTTTGAACCTGAGTCACTACTGCAGTAACTTAAAATGTATATCAGTTCACATTAGTAAAATAAGTCCAACAAAAAGGACATACCTCTGCAGAAACTCCAGGGTTGATGCCAGTGCTGACGGGTAGTGGATGTTAAAGCAATAATAGCTCCCAAACAGCATGCACAGGGCAGAAACGAAGGAAGGGATGTTGTCACATATGATGTTTTGATCCACACACAGCATGAACCGTCTTGAAGAAAAGCAAGATCGTCCTAAATACAACAACAAAAAATATCAAACAAAACGTAAACAAATAATAATGAAAGGAAGACCAGGAAGAAAGAAATGTGAACTTACCACACACAACAATGGTGGGGGTCAAGGGAATTTGATCCATCGGTACTTCCACTGCCAGGCATGTGTCCTCCACATAACAGAACATTGCATCTTCCTTCTCATCAAAGTAGGACAGCAGCACGTAATTCCTCGTTGTTTCGAGTGTTTTGCTGCAAAACCCGCAAGTAATCATTTTTATTTATCCAAGTTGAAAAATCACATGGACTAATGTTGGACAAAAAGGCCACTTTAAATGGGAAAAAGACAGTCTAGTGTTTTACTCAGAAAACTAAAGTTAATCCTACCAAGGCGCCAAACCAGACGTTTTTAAATTATTTTCTCTGATAACCACGTTAGGCATGAAAATGTCCGCTTCTCAAGCGCAAAACACATTTAAAAAAAATAAATAAATAAAAAATAACGTCTCTGGCTAGCTTGGCTGCAGTGCACACGTAACAAGAAAGTTAACTGCAAAACCACAAAGTAAGCAAAGCCACACGAAAAATCTGAACATAAGGATTTCAGTGGTACGTTTGAGCAACACACACACGGGATAACTTTATGTGCTAAAGAATCAGTTTACCTATAATCTGCCCAGTCGAAATAGCCCCGCCAGTCAGCGTTCTAACTGTGGTCACAAACAGAGCTAGTATTTATCTCACAGGTGATGCTAATGATAGACCAGAACAAGTTTAAACAAAGTAAATGTTAAGCTTACCGGTACATGTCACGGTGCTCTGTCCATGCAGGTGAACGCAGCTCCAAGCGGTAGCAGCACGAACGAACGAAGGGCGTGACGTCACGCGCAGCGTGGTAGACACACTTCCCGCCTGAAATGCCAGCTGGGCACGAGACGTTAAACTTTGAAAAGCGAGTACTGCAGCCTCTCGCGATGGTTCAGTGTTGCAATGAAATTAATGTTTTTCCACAGTGGCTGTGTTTAGCCATAATTTCCTAACCATCCATAGTACAATTACCTCGAGAAAACAACAATAATGACAACATTCATCTTAATTTAAATACAGGCTTTTATATTTTTATTCAATAATTCAGGAATATTTTAGTTTACCACTGTGGTGATGTTTGAAACAATTATATTTTGTCAAGGGATGAAATTGTTTTTAAAATAATAAACAAACAAGCCTCTTAAACAGGGGCGTCACGAGCTTTAAAGACAGGGGAGGATTAGCCCCAAGAACACACACACGCACACACGCACACACACACACACACACACACACCGTTATCAATGATTTAGGATTAAAATATTATTGGGAAGCTTCAGCGCCCCTAAAATAGAGACCTAATGATGCCACATAAGGTTCTCTTTTTCAAATATATCACGTAATGAATATAAGAAATTTTAATGATGCATGCTGTTTGTTGTTGTTTGTTGCATGAGGAAAAGTGAAAGGGAACTTAGCTATCATTTTGCATCTAAACACAACATTTACTTGCGTTTGGCCCATGGCCCCCAATTACTTTTTAGGTTTGGCCTGGTGAGAAGTTTGTACAATCTCCATTTGTAAATCTTCAAGTTTAAAGCTGTAACCTATTTATTTTCTATTTAAAGTGGTTCGCAATGTGAAATATACAAATTATAATGCTATACGGTTTCTTTCAATAAAAATGAAATAACTCGACAAAAAATAACCATTATTTTAACACTGTCATGTTGTAGTTTTAACTGTACTGTATTGTTTTTTGTATTTCAGGTTTCCTCAGTTAAAATTACAGCAGAATGTAGATTTTACAAAGAAATTTGAATATGTTTACATATTTTTACTTTAAAATTAACTGTTGGGTTTAGTTCTGTATTTTAGAAAATATTTCAGTTAATTAAACATTGTTTCACTGTTTTCCTGTTTACATGTTTTTGCTGTCATAATTTTACAGCATTTTACGGTTAATTTTACAATCTTTTTTTACAGTGTACGATTATCACTGAGTTTCACAAGAACTTATCTACTTGACAAGTAAACTGCAATAAGTAGGGCTGGGTTAAAAAGAACAAAAATCGATAAATGGGTTTAAATGGATTTTCCTTTGAATGGCCCGATATCGATTCAAAAAATCAATGAATCTGTAATTTCTACCATGTGTAATGCAGTCGTCTATGCAGAATCCTAAATGTACAGGTTCATATTTTACACTGTAAGACAATAGAGTTGCTTTCTACTATTTACATCACTAATTATCTGAGAAACTCGTCGATGTTCAAGTAAAATTGGTTCAGTGACTGAAATATCCGTAACCGTCGGATGGAATCTAAATGATTCGCGAAATGAATCGAATCATTTTGGGAAAAATTTATCTGCTCCAGCAAATACAATTTTTCATTTCCGATGCAACACCGATATGGCAGCCTTGTGTATTGGTCGATAACAATCTGATATCAGCACGTATCATGTACACTTTCATTTCCTATCTTATAGTGAGAAATGTTAGAAAAGACTTGATGGAGCGATATTACTCAAACAGAGAACAATAGTCAGCAACGGTATGAAAAATACTGACCCATTTATTATTCACCAATGGGTTACAAACAATTTAACCTTGAACATAAGAAATCTTCTACACACATTACACTCAGAGCGCGCAAACCTCCACCAAACGACAAATATCCACTTTTCCAAATATTGGCAGTTATCTGGATCAGTGATCATGATCATGGTACGATGATGAGTACCCCCATTTAAAAAAAAAAAAAAATCCTGATAAAATGAATTTTTGAAATTACTCTCGTCCCATGATGCATTGTGAGTGGAACGTAAAATTAGTTTTATGGATCAAACGACCACATGTTGATATTCAACTAAAATGCGTATTTTTGACGTAATCCTCTTAACAGTCACACAAACAAAGAAATAAATGCCAGTGAAAATTAGAAAACCCTGAAAAATAACCTCAATAAATCCAATAAAAACAAATCAAAGTGTTTATATTGATGGTTTAAGATGCTGGTTGATTTTTTTTTAATTTTTTTATTTTAAGCAACTGTTCTTTCAGCCATTGCCCAAAGTTTATGGCAATAGGTGATGAACTAATTAAATATTTCAATCAAACAATGCTGTAAACGAAGCCTTGGCCACATGATTACCTCAATACCAACACACACTGATGTATCTCCATTCTATCTTGTTCTAATATTTACAATTAAAGCAGCATTTCTCTCCCACAAATAAAGAGGGTTAATGAAATTTGTTCACATATAAGTCTCCAATGGCAACATTTATTGCTTTATCAATAAATAGTTTGACTCAATGTCAACAACAGTGTTTAACAATGAACAAACGATTACTGCTTGGACAGTTTGCCTTTTGTTGTCTGACCTCAACGTATTAATTATGGATCGCACCATCTGGTGATTTTATTTTACAAATCTCTCTGTGAGGACTCTTCATTATGAAGATATGTTATCTAATTCAACAAACAAATGTTGTCCTCCTTGGAACAGAAATCCCCACAGGGTCGTTCTATTTGTTGCTTATCGTACACGCGACATAAGCAGAGTTTGTGGTCAAAAGTTGTCATCATTACAGTTTTTTCCAAATGAATTCAGTTCAGTTTAGTTTATTAGCCATTTTCACTATAAAAACCACATTGGAAATAAAATGTGCAAGGAGCTCAAAGTGCACTGTCAACATTTAAAAAGACATAACACAAACAAAACAAATACCACATAACATACCACAGGGTAAAATACTGTACGATAAAAAGTCCTTACAAAATGAAAGTGCCTTATTAAGAGTCGTCACAGCCTGTGGAAAGAAACAGTTCCAGTGGCGAGCAGTAGAACATTTGATAGAGCCATGCATCTTCCCTGAAGGAAGCATTTCAAAGATGGCAGGGTGGCCTGAGGCATCATTAACAATTTGTAAAGCTCGATTTTAGAGTCTAGCTTTGGCCTCCAGGAGCGGAAAAGTACAGCCAATGGTCCTGCTGGCTGAGCAGAATAACATTATCAAACCACACAATAATACAATTGGTTAAGACACTCTCAATTACGCAATAGAAGTTTAAAAGAATCTCAGCGTTTTGAGTAAGTTCACGAAGCTTGCATAAAAAAAAAAAAAAGAGGCGCCATCTTGCTTTCTTAGCAATGTTAATGGTATTAGAGCTCCAATTCAAGTCATGAGAAAGACTCAGCCAAGAATTTACATCTCTCAACAATCTGCACCTCAGAATTGTGGGTAGTAATAGGCATCTGATTCTTTCTGTGACAAAAGTCAATAACAAGTTTACGTGCGAGTGTTCATCTTTTGAGCTAATGAAATGGTTGTATCATCTGCATATTCAATTATCACATTACTTCCATGAGATGCTACAAGGAACAAATGCTTAATATAATGTAAACATACAAATATTACAAGTGCCATGAAACAGTGACTGTACAACAAACCTATGAATTAATGTGTTCATCTTTTAAAAATACTAGTATACGTTTTCAGCAAAATGGTCCCAAACTTTTGAGACTTTAGGTTGGTTCTTCTTCTGTAGCGCATTTCTTCTTCACAATGTAAATGGTGAAGCGACACTGCGCCCAGCGGTTCATGTATGGTACTGCAGCGAAAATGAAGCAGAAAGCGGCCGCCAGCAAATTTTTGTAGCCAACATTATCAATTACGTTACACATCATTTTTGCATTATTGTATATGTTACACACGTTATGGTTGGCACGAATCTCGAGACGTTCTATATATTTATACATTTATTTTCATTTTTTTTTTGCCACCCCTGGCAATACACTTTATATTTGATATTGTGATGCCGGTGAATCCAGCCTTGGTGGTGTTCTGTGTTGCCATGTCTGGGTTGCCACATTGGGTGTTCCCGTGTGTGTTTGCCGCCCTGAATTAATGTATGTGATTGTGACGTTTCCTTTTGTTGTGTCCTCACTCTCGCGTTAGTTCGTGGTTGGCGGGAGTAGAACGAGGATTAATAAGTGTGGGCAGGAGGAAAAGGAGTGTGTTAGTTCACGTGCTGACAGTGTGGATAGTGTGTAAGAGCACTGTGCGCGATTGTCCTGCTCCCTTGTTCAGCAATAAAAGGCGAATTCTGACAAGACTTCAGTAACCCTTATTTCACGGCTCATCCACACTACAATATTTTGAATTTGCTTTCTTTTCTACATTGTACATATATATCTTTATTGCTTTTTAAATTATTATAATTATTATTATACCTTATTTAATACACTTTTCTTTGTTTTGTTCTGTTCTTTGTTTCAAATTTGTTTGTTTTTCTTTGTGTCATCCAATGGGGACAGCAAAGTAAGAATTTCATTTTACTTACTGTGCAAATGATAAACACTGTGAATCTTGAACAATCTTAAAACTGACACACTAGTGTCACATTGAAAAGTTTGACAGCCCAGTTTTAATCTTTGTGCCTAAACCTTGCTTTCATTCCCACATCAGTCCTCACTGCCACAAATAAGTGCCTAAGGTTTAGTAGATGCTGTAATCACATTAGAGCGGTGTGAAGTCTTCCACCAAACCATCAGGGCTCACAATCAACCGCAAAATTCTGTTGTTTCCCCCATTTTCATTCCATCCCATGTCTCCACTGCTGAGTATGCTTGGACACTCCAAGTGTGGGTGCGTCTGAGCTCGCAATCAGACTCAGAACTGTCCGTCTCCTGGTCGTCACAACAGGCCTCTGGAACATATCAGCCTGCTTTGAGGACGACACTGGGTTGCTGTAATCTCTTCCTGCTGCTGTGCTCGAGGGCATCAGCAGCAGCATCATCGGCAGCGTTTGCACGCCCAGCCTAGAAGAGTTGAACAAGGGAATGTGGCTGGCCTCAATGTGTCACTGCTGGCACTGCCACTATTGGTGACATATGAATCCGCAGGATCTGATGGGGAGCTGAACTGCACTCTAGCCACCAGTTTCACATGCTATGGATGAATGGAATTAAACTGCCACCTGCACTTGTTCTGACGGCTCGGCCCTGTTCGCAAAGTGAACAGTGGTGTGGTGTGATAGCAGACAGAAATAGAAGAATACAAGACATACAGTATATTTCATTCAGTTTTTACTTAGTCTTCGGTTTTCTCATTCATATTGTTCATGAGTATTCGTTTTAGTATTAGTCCAGTATCAAGCTAACTACTTTACAAATTAGTCAGTATAATTAGTGAGGATGTTTAGCAGATAATACTTAATTAGTAAAATTAAATAGAAATGTTCCCATTCAAACTTAATGTGACAGTGAACTCAGCGCCCCATGCTGTTATTCATTATAAAACAGTTTACTCTGTTACCAATACTGACTCCAAGGGGTTATACTGACTCCGAGGAGTGATGGTGAGGGGTAATTCTGACTGAGGGGTTAAACTGACTCTGTGAGGTTATATTGACTCCAAGGGGTAATTCTTAATCTGAGGGGTTATATTGACTCTGAGAGGTAATTTGTACTCATGCATTCTTATTGGTGTTTTCTTTAGAAAATGCAGTTTGTCGTGTTTTTTCTGTCTTCATTGTTTAAACCAAAATACAATATAGCGTGAGAAAACTTATTGCGATATAAAAATGTGAAGATGTAACGGGTGCACATGGTTTCACAAGGGGTAGGGGGTGGGTGCAGTCGGAATTCGAAAAAAAAATCCACACAATCTACTTCACACCAGATTGTTCTGTTTTTTTTATTTCCCTATAGAGGGTTTTCACGGCGCGTCATTAACCCGGAAGTCGCCATTTTGGAAATAAGCAGCAGGTTTACAAACAGCACACACACAAATCCTAATTTTTGAGAGGAAATGGTGAACTATTGCCATGTTTTTGGCTGTACTAATTGGTCAGACCATGAAGAAAGTGGAGTTTTGTTTTTAGTACGAGGCTCCACTGCTTCCAAGGCCGCTGGATGTAGCAGGCGTAGCAATCCGAGGCTCGAGGTCCAGAGTAGTCTCATCTAACGGACTATAACGGTTTGATTTGCCTAAATCTAGGATTGCCTGGTTATCTGCCAATATACAGTATATCCGTTGCAAACGCGAGCCTCTACAGCCACAGCCGACCTCCAAACTTCTATAAGATTTAAAGTCTTCCTCTGTATATGGGCTTGGTGAAATCCAGGTTGTTGACAATATCAGGATACAAAATAGACCGAAGACTCTCCGGGTCGTCATTGAGCCAAGACTGGTATGGATCTGCGCCACCAATAAACCATATTTTTTCCAAATATCGTGCCCTTTCATGTTGACCAAGTCCTTCCCTGTATGACTTTACATCTATAATGCATGTTGAGGAGCTTTTCTGTGATTTATCCATCGCAGAGTTTACCTCTGTGAGCCTCCAACATGTAGTGTCTACATCCGCTTACCTCCAACATGGCCGCCCATCTGGGTTACTGCCCAGAATATGACGTCGGTGAAAACCCACTATTGCAATGCAAAGGTAAAGTATGTCCAGAATTGAAGTCAAATTAAAGGCAAGGCAAGGCAAATTTATTTGTATAGCGCATTTCATACTCAAGGCAACTCAATGTGCTTTACATGATAAAACATTCAATTGTTTAAAATCAATAAGAACATTTAAAATCATCAGTAAAATCAATTCAAATCATCAACAAACATATTACATCAACAACATGACCAAAAATCTCTCTCTCTCAATCATATGCAGTAGAGAAAAAAAAGTGCCTTTAACTTTGATTTAAAAATGTTCACATGTGATGCTGACTTCAGCTCTGCTGGCAGTTTGTTCCACTTCTTTGCAGCATAACAACTAAAAGCAGCATCACCATGTTTACTGTGAGCTCTGGGCTCCACTATCTGACCTGTGTCCATAGATCTGAGAACCTGCTGGGTTCATACCTGACTAACATGTCACTGATGTATTCTGGACCAAACCCATTCACAGATTTATACACCAGCAAGTGTGGTCTTTTTTCCAACTGCACTTTTCTGGTGTTATTTAATTTCCGATAACATTGTATTGTTATCGTGAACCTGCGCCTAAAACATTTTGCAGTTTGATTCCATTTTTTTTTTTATGTCTTAATTCTGCAGTAAAAAAAAAAAAATGTGTTTGTGAAACTTCAGACATGGACTTACAAAAATAGACGCTGTTCATTATTAATGCACTCCATGCTCATTGTGCTGGTTTTGACTTCCCGTGCAGACCCTCCGCTGTGTGCACGCTTGGAGCCCCTCTGAGCATTGTGAGCTGAGATCAAAGAAGGATTCAAAGGGTTCACGCTGGGAATATAAGGGAGAAAATTAAGAGAAAAGCTTCATCTGCGCGGGAAAAAAAGGGAAGGGGGAAGTCCTGCAAGCTGTTCTGGATTTCTCCAGATGCTGTGATGCGTAGAGCCAAAAAAAAAAAAAAAAAAAAACATGAATGATGAGAAGATTCATTGAAGTTAAATGACAAGGATTGGTGTAGTCATGCGTCACAGAAGATGATTTGAAAACCCAACGAGAGCGTTTTGAAGAGCTTGGAGACAAATGATGAAGGATGTGAGGCTTCCCTTGAAGGTGTTCTCATCACAGAGGAGGCGTGCTGCTGCTGCTCCACGTACCAGCCTTTGACGCGCACGGATGGATGACTTTTCAGGGCGCACGAGGAAAGGACAGGAGTGTGCGTAACTTTAGATCCCGATGGCACATGTGCTTTGCACGGATTCAGCGCATCGCCTATAAGTAGCAGCAGACTTTTTTTTTTTTTTTTTAACGTGCGCTCCCCGGGAAGCGTAAAGGAGATGAGCTCTCCATGACGCATTCAGGACCCGGCAGTTGTACCCCCGGGACTTAGAGCGGAGCCCGGACCCGGACTTGGAGGAAGCTCGGGCTGCGGGTCCAGCGATGCCAGACGCATTGGCCCTCATACAGAACCGGACAGAACCGCGGCTTGGGCACCTGGAGCGCGCTCTGGCCACTGAGGGAACCGCGCGTCCCGCGTGGGTCATTGCCATCCTGGCCAGTGTGTTGATTTTTACAACCGTGGTGGATGTGCTGGGAAACCTCCTGGTGATCATCTCCGTGTTCAGGAACCGCAAACTGAGGAACTCCGGTAAGAGCAATTCATCCGCGGCACTAGTTTCTCCACATTTCAAAATAAGATGCTGAGGAGACGTTTGTTTACTAAATGCATACAGGAAGGGTTGTAAACTATTTCATATTAATTTATTATTATTATTATTATTATTATGGGCGATATTGACCAAAACTCGTATCTCAATACTTTTTTCTCAAAATGGCGATATACGATACAAATCTCAATATTTTTTAACTCAATAAAGTCTTACTAGAATGACAATTCTGGGTTAAATTTTATGATACACAATGCCACACAGGCACTTTATTAACAAACAGCTGTGCCACTTTTGTGCGTTTCTCCTCTAAGGGACAGCACGTGTGAGTGAGTTCTGTAGTGTGGTCTGTTTAGGGGAAGGTTTGGGTTAGGACGCACTCTTTAATCATCTAACTGGGCTTTTTGTGCTGTTCGGAGAAGAAGTGAAAGCAGCGACTCCTAAAACAAGTATTTTAATACAAAATGAGCTACAAATATATATATACTGTATATATATATATATATATATACACATCTTAGAAGTATGTAAAAATTGTAAAAAAAAAAACACTTTGATTGTACTGTATGAATAATATTTCATACTATGATGTTATTTGTACTGTGTGTATTGTATACATAAAACCAGTAATGTCTATGTATATACGATATTGTCATTTTGTATATCGCCAAAAGAGAAAACTCAGCATATCTTGTATCTCGATTTATTGCCCAGCCCTAGTCCAAAACCAAAAAATGGGAATTTACACTACAGGCTAAAGTGAGTGAATCCAATATGTGACTCTTATCTGATGTTTTTGTGGTATTCACATAGAATCTAATATTTATAAATCAGATTAAGCCACTTTCCTGGCTGTTGTCATGGCAGTAGTTTTACATATTTAAACATGTATAACAAGGCATTGTGTTCTGTTAGGAAAACATGTATTTGGCATGTAAGTAGTTGCAATGAAGATCTGCCATTTGAGCCACACACAGATAGGATCAAATACTTTATTACATTAACTACTGTACATATCAAATGCTTTTTTTTTTTTTTTTTTTTTTTTAGATGTTTAACATGTTTTTTTTTTGCTTCAAAATAAAAGGGAAATTCCCATGTTGCAAATATTGATATCATTTATCATTTAAACAGTATTATTAAGTTGGATTTTAAGTGGTTGTTTTATTATTTGAAATTTGGTGTGCCACCTTAATCCAAGTCTGTGCCCCCACAGTGCCCCCCTAACAAAAATGTCCAAGACCCGCCCCTGCTCAGCTTCATTTATGACACACCCTTAACTTTTATCGAAATGCATTAAAACCCTAGAAATTACAAGCCTATTTTGAGTAATGTTTAATGTATTGCTTTGACCCAAATATTATTAATAAACATACACAATATTATGCCCCAAAAATGAGAAAATGAACGCACATAACATGGTATCATTAATTCCAGACCTAAGTTTGCTTTTTGATAGTTACACATGAACTAAGAACGTGTTTGTACATTTTATGCAGCCTATACTGTACATCATTATAAAGTCAAGCCAAGTTCACACAGATACAATAATCTAACGCTGCTGTGATGTCTGTTATCACACCGTCTCATTAAGTGTGTTTGGTGAAGTTCACTAGGTTTGTCTGAGTCATCATTCAAATGAATGGAGTTTTTCATTAAACAGAGAGATCCCCTAAAATCAGGCAATAATGGTGGAGATTAGCATATTCTCATTCTAATAATTCAGATTAATATAATACACAATCAATATTCATAGAACTCTGACACTGCATGGGAAAAAAGTCATTCAAGATTGAATCAATGAGGAAAGTAAATGTTCTCCAATGCTTTTTGTGTGGGTATCAAAAAGCCGATGTATCTGCCGATATCCGATATATCGGTCAATAGCCGATATTCACAGGATACAATATACTGTACATGAACACAAATATTTATTATACCCAAAATATGATCCAAGACGAAGAAGCAAAACGCGAATAAATTAAAATAAGGAATTTTAATTAGTAACACATATTTTAAGTTATAATAACTAGACTAGAATTAAAAATATATACATGAGAACAAAAAGTAAACTAAAACTTTTTGTCAACTCATAAAAACAAAACTACAATTTCACCTAAATTCAATAACTCACGTGATTTTACGCAATCATCACATCAGATCAAATCTGTCTGTGTATTTACAAACATTAATAACGTCTAATATCAGGTCAAATACATTATTTTATTTGAATCTTTTTTTTCCCCAATGCATAAGCTTTTATGTTTTATATTTAAGTCGCCTATATCTTACAGATGTAGTCGACTAAAACTAGACTAGAACTGAAATAGTCCTGATTATCACATTTTGTAAATAAGTTGCATTTTAGTCAAAAGAATGTGACTTTATCAAAATGAAAACTTTATGTCCAATAATCCTCTGTATGTGCCTAAAATTGGCCTGATTGATTGGCTGGGCTATTGATCAAGGTCGATTTATTGGTGATAGCTAAAATCGTCTGTCAGGCTCTAGTAATGATATTAGTAATATTTGTATCCGTAGACCGATGTCCTTTCCATGTTTGGCCCTCAATGTCTACGTTAGGCACATACAGAAGATTATTGGACAAATGACTTTTTTTTTTTCTTTTACAACCTTTAAGTTTAATAACCTACGTGATGTATTTTACTATAAATTAACCTTTAGTTTCTCATGTTGAGTTGATGGATTTCCTCACATGGATTGGATACAGCATCATTAGAGTTTTTGAAGCCTTTTTAACCAACTATCTAATTCAAGGTGAACACACAAGGTTCATTTATCATCAAAAGATAAAAAGCTTCAGGTGCTTAAGATTCAATCGATAAGATAAACTCTCATTGTGCCTTGAATACATTTTCTTTCAGTCAGGTGGACACAGTGATGTCTTGATTTCAAACTCCCACAATCTGCACTTTTACAATTTCTTTCAGTCAAAAAGAAAGGATAATGGTTAAAGGAAGCTTCTTATTCACAGCTCAGAGTTGTCAAATAATCAAGGTTGTGCGTTGCTTGGAGGCGTTAAGAATTGAAAGTGATTTATTTTCAACTAAAGGTCAAATGTGTAGTTTGTTTTCAATTACATAGCAAAAGTCACCTGTATGTGTTACAGTATGTCCTGTAATTTTGTTGAAATCATGTTTTTTAGCGCTTCTGTGTGTGCCGAGGAGTTTTTTTCTCAATCCCACACATTGTGCACCTAAAGGAGCACAGTTTGGGACCTGCCTTTTCCCCCTCTTCTTACCTCATGTTTTCCACTTCTCATCTAAGATGCTGCCTTTGTGGCAACCATGTTATATGTGGTTGTCTTTTCATGTTTCTTGGACGAGATGTAACTGAAACTGAATTGCCCCTCGGGGATAAATAAAGTATTCTGAATCTGGCATACATTTACAACTTATTTATTTAACAAATAATGCTGCTTGCTATGGCATAATTTCAGATTTACGTCAAACTATTCTTTTACTCTTTTGAGTGATCAAGGTTGACCCATTTAAAAGAGTTGAGATGTGATACTAGAGAAAAAAGTTAGACATTAATAACCTTTATTAGTATTGAATCATTCTTTTCAGACCCACAATGTGCATCAAAGTATAACAATGTGATGAAAAAACTTTAGCTACAGTATATGAAGTATTTGTCAACTATTTGCATAATCTCATGATTTAGCAACTGAACAGAATATTTCTGCAAACATATAGACCTCCTCAAATCCAAATGGTTAAATGGTTTTCCTGCAACAGAGGGAATTGGGGCCATTAAGACCTAATGGGTAACGAATGCTATTCATCACCCCTGAAGACACCATTAATCCCAACAAAATATCTAACTCTGTGCATTCCTACGTAGTCGCAAACACACAAGGAACCTTCTTTTACATCAGGGGTGTCAAACATATTTTAGTTCAAGGGCCAAATATGGACCAGTTTGAACTCAAGTGGGCCACACATTTTTGGTGGGAAAATGAAAAATTTCAACATTTATGGAATAATTTTAATAAAATTGCAGGATTTTAGAAAAGCAACACTTTGACTGCCATTATGTGATAAAAGTGTGGGAAAAGTGTGAGCTATGGAACATTTTGTGGATATTCATTGAATTTGTGTATTTGGAAGGGCTGAGACATCGACAACTGAAGTACTTGGTATTTTTACACAATGATTCATGTTTTCTGTCATTTGGATTTCATACTGTGGGCCAAATTTGATGTTCTAAAACAGGGGTGTCAAACTCGTTTTAGTTCAGGAACCAAATATGGAGCTGTTTATCTTAAGTGAGCCGCAGATTTTAAGCGGTAAAATTAGTAATTTAATTATTATTGTGTTCTAGTTTGCACTCCCACGTATAAATAAATGATAAAATATGTACGGCACTGATCAAAGCAAGTGACAGATTTCAGTCCCTGTTCGATCTTTACTTTCATTTGATTTGTGACCCATTTTTATGTAATTTGAGGAGAATGTGTGTAACAATTTGGAGAAAATAGCAGGATTTGGAAAAAATTCTTTTAATAGTTTGAGATTTAAAAAAAACGACATGTGAGCTGTGCTAATATTGTGGCGTTTCAATGAATTTGTGTATTTTCAATGAATTTGTGTATTATTTTGGAGATATCTAGCTGAGATATTTACAACTGAATTACTTGGTCATTTACACAATGATTTATGGTTTCTCTGACTTTTTAGCTCACTGCTGTGGGCTGAATTGGAATGCTCTAAAGGGCCGGATTTGGCCCCCGGGACTTGATTTTGACACACGTGTTCTACATGCTTTACTAATGTCACCTACTCTTTAACCCAACAGCTTTCTTCAACTTTCAATTTTTGCTCATGCGTCAGTTTTTCCTCCATCGAAGTATCACCGTTACTGGAGACGCTAGCTGCACTGGTTGTGCACTGGGCCCAGGTGCAGCTAAAACACATGGAGGCACATCCCATTGCGCATAGATTCATTACTGAGTTACTTGGCCTCACGCTTTTATGTCGAGGATGCTGCTTTGACTACATACAAGTCTTTCATTGAGATGACTTGTGTGGGCAAGATGTGTCACACTTCCTGGGTCCCAGGCACTGACTGTCATTTTTAAACTGATTACACTGGTTGGGTTAATTGGTTTTGTTTGTGTCTGTTTCTCAAAGATTTCATGGATTGTCTTTGTTGTTTTTAATCCTCAAAGCTGCCTGTTCCTTGATATTTTCTTTCAAAACAGCTTGAACGACACTTGAAACCTCAGTCTGACTTGACGTGTGATTGTCCGGGAGAGACGCGGCTGATGCTATTTGACCTTGTTTTTTTTATTATTGTTAGGCTGAGAGACTGTGGCTGTGTTCGAAATGACACTCCATACTACACACTACAAACTCAATGAGTATATACTTTCTACTATTAGGATTAGGATGATTAGGATCACAACTGTTCCCAAGATGCATTTTGAACCTACATCAACTAAAACCTAAATCGCACTGACTCTACTTATCTCTGTTCACTCTCGACCTTTGAAAGTTCTGAAAACATCGTAAGCAAGAAAGTGACCAAGTAGAACATCAACATTTCATGATTTGATCAATTAAACTCACGTATACACATTTCAAGCCAGCATTTTTGAGACTTTCAGAGACCCGCTATTGTGCTACTGACAAAACTTCCAGTTAACTTCAAAACAAGAGCCTTAACAAAACTAATGGAAGACAAGAAGAAATGTTTTGTTTTGTTTTGAAAAGAGGAAGTTTGATTTTTAGCTTGAAGTCGGTCCCAGGACCATTTTACATTCTGCTCTCAATGCATCATGGGGCGGTTGAGTATAACTAGTGTGCCCACCGTGCATACTAAAAAATGTCCCCTTATAGTATGCATCCGGGTATTTCTTAAATACTCCATCTTTTCATACTATCTAATGTGAACACTAGGGATGTAACGATTCACTCAACTCCCGATACGATTCGATTCACTATACTGGGTTCACGATACGATTCTCTCACGATTTATTTTACAAAATGGGAATGTAGACAAATTTTTTTTTTTGGGAAAAAAACTAGAAAATACTGTATTATTTTCCTTTTATTTTTCATTGTCAAAAGAATTCCTTGATAAACTGTTCAAAACAATGCAATTTAACTAAAAATAAATCTTAAATGAAATAAATAAAGGAATAATACAAATGAAAATGAAGCCTATTAATTTAAATTCTGGTTCTATAATAAACAATGCAAAACTGCATAATAGTTCTTTTTCTTTTAAAAGTGCAACTGAAAATGTATTTTGTGCCTTAACAATTGAACTTTAAAAAAAAAGAAAACCGTGATTGCAATGATTTACGTCATATTTGTTTGGACCAGCAGAGGGCGCTGCTAATACAGTGGTTGGTTGGCATGCTGATATCTTTCAGTGAAGAAGAGAAGCTATGCTAGCAGACAGAGCTAATAGAAAAACGTGACTTTTACAGATATTCAAGTAATATTGCAGATATTCTTTCGGCGCTAAAGGGGTAATGAATCATTTATTAACATATTTAAGAGTAGAAGGCAGCCAGAAAGAAAGTATTAGCAGACTCCGCCCGCCGCCAACACTTGTGGATAGCGCCCTCTGCTGGTTAAAAAAAGGTACTGCGATTCAATTTTCAGAAAATCGATATCAACCGTGATACCTACTAATCGATTTTTAGCTGCCTTACGATTAATCGTTACATCCCTAGTGAACACACTACATACTTATCTTGACAATTTCAGACATAGTGAGTAAGACAAACATTTAAAATCATCAGTAAAAACATTTAAAATCATCAACAAACACATTACATCAACAACATGACCAAAAATCTCCCTCTCAATCATATGCAGTAGAGAAAAAAAATGCCTTTAACTTCTTCCACTTCTTTGCAGCATAACAACTAAAAGCAGCATCACCATGTTTACTGTGAGCTCTGGGCTCCACTATCTGACCTGTGTCCATAGATCTGAGAGACCTGCTGGGTTCATACCTGACTAACATGTCACTGATGTATTCTGGACCTTGTTACCAAAGACGATCACCTTCATCTTGTCATGATTTAGTTGAAGTTTTCACTCATCCAGCAGTTTACTTTTTCTAAGGTAATTGGTAATTTCCACTTCAAGTTGTGTATGAAAATAATAGAAAAAATAAATAATATCAGTTTTACACGATGTAGAAAAATCAAAGGCCCTACTCATTATTCTGCCTGGGTGTCATAGATGCTCGTCACCAGTTAAACGCACCTCCCTGGAATGTGCAAATGTGTGCATTAGTGGCAAGAAAATAGGGAAGAAAACTGCTTTTTCTGGAGTGCTGGAGTTTAAGAAAAATAAATAAATAACCAGTTGCTTTTATTTCGCCTCTATCCATGGTGCTGAAATCCTAAAACGCAGCTCAATCATCCGTCTGCCTCTGCAGTGCTGAGCACTTACAATTGGTATCCCTTATCAGACTGTATGCATGTTATCATCAGAGGTTCTATCATTGGTGCTGTGCCAACGTGCGCCGGAGCGTAGTGCTGGCAGGGAGCCATCAGCAGGAGCCGGGGCTCGACACCTTGGAGTGGTGAGGAACCCAGGACAGAACTAGACAGAGCGGAGGACGGACACATTTCACCAGTCAATCAGGATTGACAGAATGATATAAATGCTTCTGAGGGCTGCAGATGGGGGATGCGTCCCATAGTGAGACATCTCATGAAATATTATGAAATAGAACCACAATTTTTTTTAATAAAGCTCACTTTTATAATAAATGCAATACAATCGACAAAAGTAATGGTCACTCAGTCGTATTTGTGGTGTAGCATTCTTTGTGTTTTGTTGTTTTCTCTGTCCCTATAAGATCTGTTCTTGACTTATAACTTTAGATATTGGATTATAAAGTTGTGTAAATGGGATGAAATGTATTTTAGTCTCCCCAGTGCTGCACTGTAGGCAGGAGCTCCAGCTGTGTTTCCAACTCTATTGGTATTAGGAAGATATTACCATGTTAGCTGTTTGAAAGGTCTCTAATTTCTCCTTCCTTCTTATTTAACACCTAATTACCGTACATTTTAATGCATGAAAAAGACAGAAATAAAGACTAATTTGTAAATATTGATGATTGAACTCATTTGCCTTGCTTGGTAGGGGTAAAGTATTTGCTTTACTTGACATTTGTACAATTTCAAAATGTCTCCATTTCAGTATAAAAGCCCACTTATTTCTGCGTCATTTCTACATCACTTTACACATTTACATTTCAATTAAACTTCTCTAAATTGTGCCAAACATGCTTAATACAGGTAACAAGTTAACTGATGTAATTCATTTCATTTACACATAAGAAATAACAAAACAAGCACGCGCACAGATCGTCTGAGTTTTCACACAACATTTTGGGCAAGATTTAACATTCATGTGCCTCCTACCCTTGCTCGTGCTGGACAATCTCCATTTTTTGGTAAAAGATACTGTGGAAATAGGATATATTGTTCCAAAACATGTCAGTGAGAGTTTAGTCCGTGTCAGAGATATTCATCATATTGCATCATGTCAGATTTTGCGCAAGAATTGACGTTTTAGTCTCTGACCACCTGTTTACGAAGACTAACTGCAGGTAAATGCGTAATACTTTCTCAAAACAGGCATGTGAGGGTAAATTCAGTGTCATATTGTAATTTCCACTTCAAGTTGTGTATGAAAATAATAGAAAAAATAAATAATATCAGTTTTACACGATGTAGAAAAATCAAAGGCCCTACTCGTTATTCTGCCTGGGTGTCATAGTTGCTCGTCACCAGTTAAACGCACCTCCCTGGAATGTGCAAATGTGTGCATTAGTGGCAAGAAAATAGGGAAGAAAACGACATTAGAGAGTGATGAATGAACTCGACTTTTTAGTTGTACAACTTCAAAGTTGAGACATTAATATTTTAGGCATGTTGATCCCAAATGTCCCAAATGTGTCTCCCAACCCACAAGTTCTGTCAGATTGCCATCTGATGGTGATAAATGTGGTCTAATGGTCCCTGATTGTCTGCCTGATCACTGGAATACTAACAGCTATGACATGGGGAGAATTAAACAAATGAAGATTGACATTTCTTAATTTTCTTATTTGTTGCACAATAACATTAACATGTGAGAAAAAGGTGAGTTCTTGGGAAAAAAACATGGACTTTCAGGTGTGAAAGTATAGCTACTAATTTTAATGACATTTTCCAAAGATAAGAAGTAACAGATTTGTCTTTGTGCCACATTATGTTCATAACTCTCATAATCACTGTTCTATGTAAATGACAAACTATAATTTTATGGAAGGTAAAATATCCTCATCCTAACCTTGCCACTTCTCTGCTCTTAAACTCAAAATGTTTTTTGATTAAAGAGTCATTTCTATAAAAAAAAAAAAAAGCAGGTTTTCTGTTGCTTTTCAAACAATGAATCACATCAATTTCATGGTCTCATTCTGGTCTTTAGCTGTAATTTATGCTCTTAACCAAGGTTTTTTGCCATGGGGGCAATAGGAGTGTAATTTAAATTCATTAAAATCAACACAGGTCACATGCAAGCTGTACAGGATGACAGATCAATGATATTTTTCTTTGACGTGGCCAGGTTTTTCAGATTTGAGGTCACCAGTAATCAGGGGAGGGGGTGACGGTGAGGGTGGGGGTATAAAATCTCAAAAAGCAGACAGCTTAAAGCAGGCTGAAAACATTCACTCAATGACCCTGCTGGAGTTGCATTTTGTATCATGCAGATGGGCAGAGTTTCCAAGGCAAATGGGAAATAGAAGTATCTCTAAAGGCAGATTTACCCCATTCTGAATGCATGGAGCAGAGTGCACTGCAACCCAATATCACATTCAGTCGCTTATCTTTTAGAAAGATTTTATTCATTTATGAATATTTTGGAAAAATAAAAAAAATCCATTCAGTCCCTGTGCAGGTGATTGTCTCATCTTGGTTTCTTTCTTACTTTTTGTCAATACTAGTCAACGCATGGTGATAGGAAGAGCCGACATCGAAATATCAAAAAGCGATGTCACTATAAACAAGAATCCACCATAAGTCAGTTATGGATGATTCTATGTCATTTCAACAAATTTGTAGGACATCCTACGTACTTCAGTCTCAAAAAACCACCAAAGAACCAATACATCAATTTTTTTCTTGCCAATGAAAATAATAAAAAAAAATTTTTTTTACGGATTTTGATAGACTGTCACCCAAGAACCAATGCATATACATTACAGTGTGTGATTAATCATTAGTGATGTGAACAGTCTATGTACGTAGCTGTTTAGTGAAGGCAGAAACATGTTCAAGCCCCAAACCCCAACTAACTTTTTTCCAATTTTGAGGGGCTGGCATGTCCACCAGCTAGGATGTATAGCATATCTTTAAGTGTATTCTGAGAGAGTAAGTGGAGCTGTATTACTATACCAAATTTCAGTTTCCTATGTGGTGCAGTATGAGATATTGGAAGCTGAAAATGGAAGAAAATGAAGGACAACCAGTAATCAACACATACCTATGGGCTGAGATTTGTTTCACTGGAAACTAGTTGGTAATAAATTTGAAATCTATGGTCACACCCTCAATGGCCGTAAATGAGTTTTTGTAGACGTAACCAGGAGTTCCATGAATCAGTGATTGATTGCTCAACCTCGCGGACCGGAAATGTATCTCTCTGTAGTGAAATTGAATTGCGTGCAGTGAATCTGAATTTTTAATATTGAATTTTTGGAATGTATTAGGATACTTTTTTTCAACAGTGAAAAATACAATTTCAAGTTACTAATTCAGTTTCAAAACAGTAAATTCAATTTCAAGTTGTTACTTTCAAATTCATTACCAACTATTCAAATTGAGTTTCTTGTGGAACAAATTTCAGCCCATACATACCCCCCACCCCCAAACTAAATTAGCCATATCTCAAAAAGTATTCATCTGATCAAGCTAAAAAAGTACAGCGTGCCTATTAAATAATCACAGAACAATTGGTAAATGACCTCTATGGTAACTTTGCTGACTTTTTTAGACTTTTGTAAGAAAAAAACAACACAAACAGAGAAAACAAGCAAACTCTACATAAAAAGGTACAAGATTCATCCCAGAAAACAAACACAAAGCTCTGACCACCAATCTCACCGTCTTGTCCCCGAAGACGATGCATGGTGTGGTGGATGTTTTAAAGTGGATGGCAGTGGAATACTGAGCCAAAGGAGGAGATGCAGAAGCCTGCTGGTGCACAGCTACATCAGCATGAAATATAAAGACCGTCTGCAGAGCTTTTTAGGTTCTCTTCTGACACCAGTGCTCCTGGCAGTGGGTAGAAAGCAATTATTTATACCTCACTCCCCTGTCCTTGCTTCCACTGGTAAAACAGGGAACACACACTGTGCCAGAAGTTAATTCACTTTAACACATTAAAACCCACATTTACCTCAATATACAACGATGTATAAAGGAGATGATTGGACCAGTCTTTGTAACTATAGCTTTAAGAGTAACTAAACCCAGAGGTTTTGACTGATATGCTTGAAATACAAAATAAAAAAAAAAAAGCCTTGATTATGGGCGGTGCTCCACCAGCAGTTAAGACACGCCCAGTTCTTACCATAAAACAATACTATGCTAATGAGTAACTACTAGGGATGGGACGATAAAGTTCACAATGTGAGATGATATCAGACACTCGGCTCACGATAACAATACGAGACGATATTTTTGGAAAACAAGAAAAAAGACCAAAAAGAACGCATTTTGAAAAATAACCATGCTTTTATTTGACTGTAACACTTCCAACTTTTCAATAGGAATAAAACAAATCAAATAAACAATCACAAATGTAGCTTGTTTTCTATTTAAAGTACAGTAAGTGCCACAAATGGAACACAAACAGACTGACAATAGAACAGTCTACATATCCCAGAACTAAAGATACGGAAATGTTTTCTTTCAACAATATTAGCATGTCTACATTTTCTTGCAGCAATTTAGACCTTCCTCAATACTCACTATTCCTCTGTATTTACAATTATCTCATTCCAATACTCGCCACAGATTGCACAGTTTTTATTGGAGGGGAGGGGCCAAGTGTTAAGATGCTAATTTTCCTGGCCCTACTATTTACTTCTATTTATGACCACATACAGTAATATTTGATTCTTTCAGCTGTATGATGATTGACTTCTGCCAACACGATTTTGTTGTATTGTTTTCAGTGCAATAACAATCAATAAATAATTCATAATTTCCCCTTTTTTCATCCTTCTTAGTCTTGAGAACAGTGTTTAGGGAAAACTGAAGGTTATACACGACGAGTGGGGATGTTTTTAATCAACAGTAAGTGCTTTGAGAGTCTATACTTCTTCCCTGAGCAATGTCCGCTAGCTT
Organism: Gouania willdenowi; assembly: GCF_900634775.1. Lineage (NCBI taxonomy): Eukaryota > Metazoa > Chordata > Actinopteri > Blenniiformes > Gobiesocidae > Gouania > Gouania willdenowi. The sequence goes on along the minus strand of NC_041057.1, from coordinate 6,721,028 downwards.
TTGGTTGAAGAACAACTTCTATAATTCTCTTGAATGCTGACAGCATGGATAAAGTAAACAGGAGGAGCTCGGACAGGCTAGACGAGGAGAATCAAGCTCGCTCGCGGTGGGAGAGAGAGCAGCGAGAGGTAGTGATGGTTTAAAGTCATCCCAAACACAACAGAATAAAAGGTGAGATCACAGGATAGAATAGAGTGAGGACAATTCAGTGTTTAAAAAAGGAAAGAGTGAGTGATGCTGAGTTACAGAGGCGTAGCCAAAACAATAAAAGAAGTGCTGTCATAGGACATCAGTATCATCCTTTTATAATCACTACTTTACTTCTGAGATGGAGCATGATTCTGTAGCATGCACACACGCACACACACGCACACAGTCTTTGATCTTAAAAACCATGGACATAACACATTGATTAATTGAGCAAAGCGAGTCGTCAGCATTGTCATCCCATTATTCTTCATCAAATCTCGTCATTCCAGCTGTGTGTCCAATATCTGTAATGAATGTGCTCCAATAATCTAGCGAGGATTATGTAACCGTTTCTCCAAACCCTCAGGCAGCAGTGGGTGAAGAGGTGGAAGACGCAAGAGGTTTTTGTCGTGAGGAGGAGCAGAAAGAGAATGAAAGGACAAAAGGAGGTTGAAACCGGGAAAAGTTGTGGAAAATCACAGGCAATAAGTGACAAGATATTGTATTAAAGGAGAAGAGGAGCGAGGTTTTTGTTCATGCAGACGACTCGGTAAACAAGGCAGACACTCGCATTGTTTACTTGAGGCAGACACAGCCAGCAATGTTTACTTGAGGCAGACACAGCCAGATATAATGAAGTAGGGTGTAAGCCACTATGTAATCCCCTGTTGGATGCAATCCTATAGAGATGTAGATTAGGAGAGGGAAAAGTACATAAAAGCCAAATGGGAAAAGAAAAATACAGGTGTTTCATGCATCTGTGATGTCTTTTCTTTTAGTTGCTTTGAGACTGAAGCGTTAAATCTACAAAAACAGGGTTTACGGTAATTTCAACCAATCAATCTTAAAGAGAAACTTTCACACATTTAAAAGTGCTTTCGATTATACAGTATATATTAGGCCTGGGACTTTAACGCATTAATTGTGATTAATTAATTACAGAAAAATTATGCACTTTTTTTGCACTATTGGTGCTACATTTAGCGTCGTCTGACCAAACTTATGAACTGCTATGTAGAAAGACAATTTCAAACTAAAGTCATCAGCTTCATCACTGAGTCAGTGCATTTCTTGTTAACTATTTAACAATCTCCAGTTTCGACTTTTCTGGAATGTTCTGTACTATTAAGTGTTGTTTTTTTTTTTAATTTATTTTAATACCCAAAAACAAATTTGCTTTCAAAAGTTTACAAAAAAAATCCTGAAAAGTATGAATATAGCTCACTTACATTTAAGTTTGTGCTCTGTGAACAATGCACCCATAATAATCTTTAATCATATTGAACATTTTGTTAGCACTCAGTGATGAAAATAATAAACACTATTTCATTGATTCAGTCATTTACAAACATACATTTAAATTGGAGAAATGTTTCTTCTCGTGTCAAATATTGTTGAGATCAATTAAGAAAAGTCTCGGGTATCAGGACATCCCTAGTTTATTTATTTATATATACATACACATATGCATATATACATATATACATATACACATATACATATACACATAGACATATATATATACAGTATATATATATAAACTAGGGATGTCCCAATACAACTTTTTCATTTCCGATATGATACCAATATTGCAGCTTTGCGTATCGGCCGATACCGATATTTATCCGATTTCAGCATGAATCATACATACATTTTTTTTTTTCTTTAATACAAAATAATAATGACTTATTTTGTTGTGTGGAATGTTAGAAAAGGCTTGATCAAGTGATGTTACTCAAACAGAGAACAATAGTCAGCAACAGTAGGTATGAGAAAAAACTGACATTTATTATTAACTAATTGGTTACACAAATTTGAACCTTCAACATAATATCTACAGTATTCTACAGTATTGAATGGATAAAAATAAAAAATTTATTGCAAAAAAAAAAATGTAATCTGATATTAGATATTCGTTTTTAGGTTGATATACACTGTTAAAAAATCTCCAACAGCCGTGTATGTAAAAGCAATTGAAATAAATGAGCGAAATATCAATTCCCTGGAATGAGTAGAGAAGAAGCTACTGAAGCACACTGAGGCTAAATATCTCAGTTGATTCGCAACCTTTGAAAGCGAGAAAGTGAGCAAGTAGAATATCAACATGTGGTCATTTGATCCATAAAACTCACGGAAACTCATTTCACTCCGAAATTTCAGAGATTTTCCGAGACCCTCCATTGTGCTACTGACTAAACTTCTGGTTAATTTCAAAACAAGAGCCCTATTTACAAAATAACAGAAAACTAATGGAAGACAAGAAGAGATTACTTTGTTTTGAAAAAGATATGTTTGACTTTTAGTTTGAAGCCGGTTCCCAGGATGATTTCCACTCACAATGCATCATGAGTATGACTAATGTGCCCACCTTGCATACTTAAAAAATGTCCGATATAGTATAAATCTGGGCATTTCTACTATCTAATGTGAACACACTACATACTATTTTGGACGTTAGACTTAGTATTAGTACATTAGTATGACATTTCAAACACAGCCTTCATCTATTTATTATTGTTGTTGTTTTCCAAATCTTTTGCTCTCAATTCCATTTATTCCAGATGTTCTAATAAGCAAAAAATACTTATTTATAAATAAATACTGATTATTTTCAGAATGATTCCAGTGTATAAAGCTGCTGGGGTTGATAACTGACATTTTAATAACACCGATAAAGACATTGTGTTTGTGTAGGCTTGTATATCGTAGGTATTTCTTCCAAAAAACATCAGAATTTACTACATTTACTCAAATGTTTTTGACTTCATCACAAATATCGGGTTTGTTGACAAATGGTCATTGAGGTGTTTCCGTGAAAGCCACATTATCCACATCCGCCATTGTTTTGGCACAACTTCTAAACAGCAGAGATGTCACTTTGGCACAGAGTAGTGAACAACAACAACAACTTTAGGATTAAATACAGTTTTAAAATGTTATTTATCATTCCCAGCAGCTTTAAACTACATGCAACTCATACTATATGAGTCCTAACATGCACTTTTACTCCAACTTAATTCATTTTGTGTTTTCATTCACTCCGTGCAGGATTTATTAATAATAGCTACATTGTTTTAAGATTCTAATCACAGTTTAGAATGATCATACAGTCTCCTGTTGTTAATGTTTTGGCTTTGAGTCGTTTTAGAGGCATTGAAGCCTGATACTCATTACTATGGTGTTGTTGTTAAAGACTACAGTGCATTTAATGGCTCTTTTTAAATCTAGAAACCCCCATGGCACTAATGGTAATACAGCTGAAAATAATCCCCCCCATAAAATTAGAAGCGCTATTATGAATGAATGCCTGTATTAGCAAAAATAATCAAGTGCTACACTTGTGCCATTATTACAGCTATAGAACAGGGGTGTCAAACTCATTTTAAATCAGCGGCCAAATATTTTATGCGAGAAAACGTCAAAGTAATTTTAACATTATTATATAGTTTTCACTTCTACGTATACATAAAATACAATATATATAACCAACCAACAATATTCTAGCTATAAATCATATCAGTCAACACGATCTTCACTTTAAATTTCCTAGATTTTGTGACCAATTTCTATTTAATTAAGTGAAATATGTAATAATTTGAGGAAAATTTATGGGTTTTGTATGGGTATATATGGGGGTACGCGATGGTACTACAGGAGAGAGAGTAGAAAATTAACCAATAAAACCATATTTTTGGTTAAAATGATGACTGACAACTGAAACTACTCGAGGTTGAACCGGAAAAGGACCAGAAGTGATAAAAACTGTAGGAAATGTTCTATTTAGGAGGTATTAAAAACCGTTTAATCCACTTATTTACAAAATCTGATTCTTTAAAATGTGTTTTATCGCTCAATCGTTCTACCATTATGCTCTGTAGTGTTTTTTCATAGCATTCTGAGCAAAATGTAGTCGAACACAGGGGGTACTTGGATTCAGAAATAAGAGAAAGGGAGTACTTGAGCCATAAATAGTTTGAAACCCACTGCTCTAAAGGGCCAGATTTGGCCCCCTGGCCTTGAGTTGGACACCTGCTATAGAATGAAGAGACGTGTAAAGAGAACTGAAAGGCTTTTGTATTGTATTTGACACAGGCTTTTAAATGCCTGCAGAAAATGTATTCAAAAGTGGAAATCAATCATAAGTTAATTCATGTGGTTTTTTTCAATAGTTTTTTTAAATTTTGGAAATGAGGAGGTGGGGGCGCTGAGTCATTGAGACAAAGAGTTGGGGGCGGTGTGTAGCTCAGTGGGTTGAGCGCCCGCCCCATATACGGAGGCTGTAGTTCCTCACCTGCAGCGGGTCCAGGTTCGATTCCCGGCCTGGGACCCTCTCCTGCGTGTCATTCCCTGCTCTCTCTGATCCCCTTCCTGTCAAGCAACTGTCATATAAAGGCCACTAGAGCCAAAAAAAATCCTTTAAAAAAAAAAAGAAAAATAACATATGGATCGTCTGGTAGACCATTCTCTGGGTGGTTTCAGTTTAACTAAAATCCTATTAGCGACACAGTTCAGGGAGGAATCACTTCCCCCCCACCCCCCAAAAAAAGTGACTTTCCTCTGCTCAGGGGGCTCCACGTCCTTCACTTTCCTGTTCATCTGTTTCATAACTCACATTCAAAGCATGCTTGGAGCCTTGCTATAACTTGGCAGCTGCGATAGACAGCTTGAGTACTCAACTGTTGGACGTCCAAAATGGCAAAAGCTTTGTGATCAAACACAGAACGCCCAGAGAAAATGAAACCCTTCAAAAGCCTGAAACTCCATCAACCGGACGCGTTTTTCTCTCTCTCTCTCTCTCTCTCTCTCTCTAAGCTACGATGTACAATGACAAAGTAAGTGTTTTTACACACGAGACGAGGTTCTGCTCGAAATGTGCGTTTGCATTTCGTGATTTATAATGCCAATAGTTCTGTTCTCTCTTTTGTGCTGTACGTACTTTAATCTTTTTTACGGCTATATGATGAGCTAAGACGGCCATCTGATTTAATCTGCTTTGCTTTACAGTCGAATGCGCACTTCAAAAATCCATCTCCTTGAATTTAACAGATTTAGGCCACTATTCTCAGGACATTGAAGAAAAAATATTATAATGCAGGAGGCACAGTGTTTTTAATCATTCAAGCTGTAGCCAGAGCCAGCCTCACTGCACTCAGAGGGATGCAACAGAGCCTGCTTTATAGGAAAGCTTATCATCTGTAGACATATATCATTAGAGGGGTAGTTTTGATCTGGGGGTGAGTGGAAATGTAAAATGAACTACTTTCTTATTAATTTGTCTGCATTTCTAAAAGATGCACTCTATGCCCTGCATTCTTTAAATCTCTGTGCATTTACAATAGTGCCCTAAACTATCTCTATTTTAAACCAGTGCTTTGCTTGAAAATTAGCCTCAGCACAATGCAAGTATTTCTTCTATGCACTGGGCACATTTGCTAGATTGACGATGTTTGTTCAATGGGAATAATTGTCCTATTTTGCACAAAGTAGGCCCTTAAGATACAGTAATCACAAGAAAATGTGTCTTCCTAACAATGCATTAAAGTTGCATGAAATATACCGGTAGATTATTTATGAGGCTTACAGCTTTAGCTTTTCATAACTCAGGAAAACTAAAGAAGTTCCATACCACGCAAGTGATACCCTGTTGAGATAACCATCTATAATCATAAACCTTTTATCTGTCAAATCTTTCAGTTTAAACATAGTGAAAAGAGATACTTAACCCAACTTTCAAAAGCTGCATAATCATTAAAACATTCTTTAAAAACAGGCTTGTGGAGGTCAACATGGTTGAAAAATTGTAACGTGGTGATGACTCAATGACGTGTTTCATTCACGTTTCATTTTAAAAAGGTTAAAGACATCCAATGGTTCCCATAGCAAAGTCGCATTTCTTGTTTTCTTGTGAATGCAGCAAATCGGTCCACTGCAACGTCCCTGGTCTTCTTAGAAAATAATTAAATAACGAATAATGGGGTGCTCACTTTCCTCACATTTAGCTTGTTTTTCTTTTATTTAGTACACATTCATGAAAAACAGTATGTTTTATATCAGTGTTAAAATGTGTAAACAACATGAAAAATAAATCTAAATGTAAATGTTGAATTAAAATCTTAAATCTAAATGTTAAATGTAAATCTAAATGTTAAATATAAATGTTAAATGTAAATCTAAATGTTAAATCTAAATATTGAATTAAAATCTTAAATCTAAATGTTAAATCTAAATGTTAAATGTAAATCTAAATGTTAAATATAAATCTAAACGTTAAATCTAAATGTTAAATGCAAATCTAAATGTTAAATCTAAATGTTAAATCTAAATGTTAAATCTAAATGTTAATCTGAATGTTGAATTAAAATCTTAAATCTAAATGTTAAATGTAAATCTAAACGTTAAATCTAAACGTTAAATCTAAAACTTAAATGTAAATCTAAATGTTAAATGTAAATGTTATATCTAAAACTCAAATGTAAATCAAAATGTTAAATCGAAATGTTAAATGTTAATCTAAATATCAAATGTAAATCTAAACGTTAAATGTAAATCTTAAATGTAAATCTAAATGTTGAATTAAAATCTTAAATCTAAATGTTCAGTGTAAATCTAAACGTTAAATGTAAATCTAAACGTTAAATGTAAATCTAAATGTTAAATCTAAAACTTAAATGTAAATTTAAATGTTAAATCTAAATCTTGTGATCAACAGGCGCTGACCTGCCGACTTTGCATAATTTCTAAACATTTATAGCTTTACACATGGCGACAAATTTAACATTTAGATTTAACATTTAGATTTAAAATTTACATTTAGATTTATTTTTCATGTGTACACATTTTACACATTTTTTTTTTATTTCTGTGAAAATGATCTAAATGTTCAAAATATGTTGGCTATGAAAAAGTGACTGAGTTTTTATATTCACCACCCCATAACCCTGGTCTCTATCTTATAATACACTGTGCTATTTTCAACAAATCAGCTGTTCACTTTGACATTTTACAACAATTTAACTACTGTACAAAAAGGAAAAATAACAGAAATCTTATTTCTCTTCTTTTATCTGTTATTTTTACACTGCACTCCCGTTTTAGATAAGGTAAGAAGTAGTGCCTGAGTAGCGTGACTAATGTAGCACACATGAAGAGAAGGAAATAAGCAGATATAATCATTATTGATTAAACATTTAATTACACTCAGTGGAAAGAATGACACCTTTCAGGCCACAGCTGCATCAGAGATGTATTAATATTCACCTCGGGATGTTGTGGGAAAAAAAAACATTCATCTTTGCCATACTGGCATCATACATTTATCAAACTGGTGGCATGTTTATAACAATAAAAGCCTTAGGCCTGACCAAACTAAGCAGGCTATAGTTGCTAATGCTGCAATAGCAAAAAAAAAAAAAAATGAAGTCTCTGAATTGTTTTGCTTTATAATGTACAGCATTTTCAGAATCCTTTTGTTCATTATCTCACACAGACTCCAAAGTCCAATGGTGTTTATTTGATGTATGAAGGGACTTTTTTTTCCTCTGGTGGGAAATTTGTTCTCACAATCTTGAAAAAAAAAAAACAGAAGTAGCTATGAAATATTACCTTTTTCCAACTGCTCCTATATGGTATACTCTCAGGTCGCCTACATCAACGTAAATAAATGTGTACAACCTAAAAGATACAATAATGCACTGGTCAGTAAAAGGAGGATCTGCTTTGTTTGGTCATGTATATATTTATAAACATCTTACATCATTAATAATATTTATATTCTTTATTTAAAAAAAAATAAAATAAGGCACTAGTAAATTGCATTTGTAGAAATAAATTATTAAATTTCATAAAATGACATTTATAAAATCCTGCGACCCATACAAATGGTTTCTTCTAGATTTGAAAAAATGTATTTTGTGAACTGTATTTTCATAATGTTTTATTGTAACGCTAGCACAGCATAGCACACCTCTAAATCATATTTGCACCCAGATCCTGGAAGGAGAAAAACCATCATATTTATAGCTCCAACACTTGTAAAATGTTCGTCTTTCTGCACAGCTTCATTTCATGTTTTGTGTAGGTCTACAGTATCATGTTGAATTCAAGAAACACATCAGGGAATCAAGGTTTTCAGAAAATGGCAGGATAGGTTTGAATATATGGTGTCCTCCTCGCATCCTAGCTTACCAAATATGACAGCTCATCAGCTGTTTTATGCAAGTTTCTAAAAATGTTTAAAATAAACCATTATATATTGAATAGAAACAATAAGCAAAATACACCAATTCATTTTGATTTAAAATTGTTATTTAGCACAGTCTTGTTTGTTGGCAATGTTATGTCATGTGACTCTCTTCTTGTTTGTGAAAACATTTGATCTTTTAATATTATTATTTGATGTAATTTCATTTATTTATTTTTATATACTCCAACAGTTCAACAAAGCTTTTTAAATCCTTGGCAAAAGCTTTTGGTCCCACAGCATTTGCAACACTTTAAGCATACAACTTTGTTTCTTTGTTTCCACAAAACTAACAAATTTAATTTTAACATTTCAATTTCAGTCTATTTGCTCCTGGAATCCAAGCAAGCTGTCGTCCACATGCAGCTTTTTGGCTTTTATTGTTTCGTTTCCAGTTGATTCTTTTGTTTGGTTTGTCTTTTAATGACACGTGGTCCAATTTTAGACAACACCTCAAATAGAAAAAAAAAAAACATTACAAAGAGAAGCATCTTTAAGGTTTTAGACCAGAAAAAAAACTTTGAAATGCAACGTTATTGTAAAGTGATTAAATGGGCAATAGTTTGCTACAATATTCAATTATTTAACTTATGTACAATAATTAAAAACAGCACTGTTATATTTAGTTTTACCTGGTGGATTCTGTACATTTTTTTTGACTAAATTACAAATATTTGTAAGACTTTGAGGTAAAAGCAAAATAAAAAAGACTGGCAATACCCTAATGCAGTGGTTCCCAAACTTTTCACAGTCCCGTACCCCTTCAGATATTTAACCTGAAGCCATGTACCCCCTACTCCTGCACACTTATAAAACATTATAACGTAATGTCATATACAATGTAGCCATACAGTGGACTTTACCTATCCTATTAAGGAATAATATAATAATAATAATAATAATAATAATAATAATAATAATAATAATAATAATAATAATAATAATAATAATAATAATAATATCTGCAGGTACTGGCCTGCATTGCACTGCATTAGCTTATCATTCGCATTAGCATTATCTAGCATTTGCATTAACTTAGCAATAACATTAACCTAGCATCAACATTAACATTAGCATAACAATAGTTTTAGCCTGGTATTAACATTAGCCTAGCATTAAAATGTACCTAGTTTTAGCTTTAACATAGCATTATCATTAGCCTAGCAATAACGACAACCTAGCATTAACATTAACGAAGCAACAGAATTAGCCTAACATTAACATTTACCTAGCATTAGCTTTAACCTAGCAATAGCATTAACCCAACATTAGCCTAGTAATAACAATAACCTAGCATTAGCCTCGTAATAGCATTACCCTAGCATTAACATGAACTGCTCTATTTACAGTACATTCTAGTTTCCAATGTTGTCATTGTTTTTAATTTTCATTCACGTACCCCCATGTCAATTCGTGTACCCCTGGGGATACTCGTACCCCACTTTGAGAACCTAGGCCCTTAATGTATTCAATGCTTTGCATCAGAATGAATAATACAATCCACAGAATTGCACACAAACAATCCACTGAGCAGAAGTGCTGCAGATTTCTCTTGTTTAATAAGCTTTTAAAGGCTATGAAGACTGAGAATTTTCTTATTCTGAGTGTTAAACAGGTTCTTTCTATTTATGGAGTAGATGCATTTTTTAAGACGCTGTCAGAAAACCAATTTGCCGTTAAGTCTGTAATTTGTACTTTTATAGGCTGTGTTTTTTATTGATGCTTCTTCCTAAAAGTGGACGTCTTAAACAAAGGAGAGAGAGAAAAAAATGCTGCATTTGTGTTTTGACGACACAAAGTATGGTATGTGTTAATCTCTGGCCTTTCTCCTCAGTTTATAAAAAATAAAGTAAAACAGTAGTAGAATCAAACAAAAAACACTAGATTAAATAATTTACTGTAATTGCGTTAGAACACTTGTGCAATTATCGTTTCAGTTTTATTGACCTTAATGTCTTTTGCACTTTTTTTTTTTACACGTGTCAATTATATAAAGTTTTGCAAACATTGGGAAATAAGTTGAGGAAGGGAAAGAAGATAACTTAGGTATGCAATAGGAACTATGTTTGCACAACTTGTGTTCATATATTTTTTACAAATGAAACAAGTAAGTTACTTACTTTGTACTAATCTAGAAACACAAGTTGTGCAATTTTGTAAACAAGATTGTGCTGACTTAGGGAAATTAGTTGTGCAACCAAAATACACTATATATTTAATGCGTCGCATTGGGGCACAAACACGTCAGATCAAGGCGATACGAGGCAATATAATGGGTGCTAAAAATGGAACTGCTCCGGGTGCTACACCGTTGCTGCCCACTGCTCCTCAGGGAGGGGTTAAATGCAGAGAACACATTTTGTAGCTTTACATATATGACAATAACGTATATTGTATATTACGCCGCTATGTTTGTTTTAGCTGTGAGATAGTTTGAGAGGGAGGAGCTCACATTCTTATAGGGGAGGAGGAGCCAAGATTGTCAGGAGGAGGAGTTTCCGCTCGCTGACAGCACCAAGTGGGGAAAATCCAACTCACCCGTTTGGAGCTGACTTTTTACAAAATGTGGAATAACAAGGGAGGGAGGAAACAGAACTTTTTCAACTTTGGCCCTGTGAATGAGGCTAAAGGGATGTATATCACTGTAGCAAAACCATTAGAAAGTGAAGTTTTTTCATAATATTTTCAGCATCATACAACACACAGTTAAAACATCATTCTGATCAGCTGGGCTTACCTGTCTGATATGAACCAGTCTGAGCTCCAACATCTTCATTGACCCAACGAGGGTAAGATTCAGAAGATGGACCATGAGTGTCATGACATTTCCTCACATATTGCCCACATTGCATCACCAGCTGCCTCTTGTGTCTGCAGTGTTGGGAACGTTACTTTAAAAAAGTAATTAGTTACTTTTACTCACTACTTGTTCCAAAAAGTAACTGCGTTAGTAACTAAATTACTATATATATACTATATACTATAATAAAAGTAACTCATTACCAAGGAAAGTAACTATTTGAGTTACTGTTAAAAAAAAAAGTTGCTATATGTCAAAGATTTCACATTTTTTAGATGTGTCGTTGTGAGGTGTTTCATTAAATTTTAGTTGTTTACAACGGATGTCGACAAAGTCTTCACACCTGGTTATAATGAACACTTCACATGCACGTTCTTGTTTTTGACCACAATTAATTTAAAGTAGTGTTTGTATCGTCACCTTAAAAATGCCAACTTTTCATCAGACTGCGTCATCACTGCTGCTTCATCAAATCTGTAGTGTGTGTGTGTGTGTGTGTGTGTGCGTGTTGGCACATGTGTAAAAACACTAGCTCTGATTGGCTACCATGAAACATGACGCCACCTTAGCCAATAATAATAGCTCACCTTGTTTTTAACCCACCTCCTCACTACAGCTGAGTAAGAAGCCAGGGATGCTTTCGGATCACAGTTTATTCAATCAATGCATGTAACGCACCGCATTTAACGTTCAGTAACGATAACGGCGTCGTAACGGCGTAAAAAGTAATTAGTTAGATTACCCCGTTACTGAAAAACAAACGCCGTTACCTAACGCCGTTATTTTAAACACTGTGTGTCTGTGTCATCAGGTTCAAAAGTCGGCTTTAATCTGCGACTCCTCGATATGATCTCAGTGAGATACGATAGTGTGGAGATGCTCCACAGAGCCAGAGTTGAACTTGCTCTTCCTGTCTAGACTCTGCCAAGTTATGGTGCATAAATCATGTTTGAGTAATAAACTTCAGCACAGAGTCCCGGGAATTTCTTTTTTTTCTCCACTGATAAATAGCCCCGATCAACACCACATTTCAACAGATTAGATTGGAAAAAAAAAAAAAACCTTTTCATGAATCGGATTGATAAAATTTAATACTGACCTTTAGCAAGTAAATAGCTAAATATGACTTTTTAACATATACACAGTATTCTCCAGGCTTCAGATGTCTGCTTCTAACCAGGGTTGGGCGTCAATTATATTTGTAGATGCGTAATTGATAATTAATTACAATTATGGCATAATTATAATTGCCATTTTGAAAAATATGCTGCCGTCGTAATTGTAATTAAATTGTAAATAAGTTTAGATAATTGACTTTGTAATTGCAATTACCATGCAAATTCTATAAAAATTGTCAATTATAATTTAACGCACACTTGGGAACCACGTTACAGTTCTAGGTACAGTTCTACATACAATAAAATATTCTACAATTATTAAAATATGTTTCATATAAAGATTTCCCACATTTTACCATTTAAAAAAAATTCAAATCGAGTGGTTTACTGACACAAAAAAGGCTCAGACACCCACACCAAAAATATTAAAACCTATATTTTCATTGATTAGGAAGCCTAATAAGCTAATCAATAGATAGGAAAGAAATTAGATGATATATATTTGTTTTTAGTGTATTTTACAGCTGATTTAAGACCTGATATCATGAGAGATGCTAGCAGAAAGCTAACACATGAGGAAGGTTAACTTATTAGGTTATTCATTTCAGGCTCAGTAACTGTGATTAAATGTAATTGAACTTTAGTAATTGAGAATGTAATTGTAATTGACTTTCTGAGGATAAAACATAATTGTAATTGAATTGTAATTGGAAAAAATGCTGGTAACTGTAATCATAATTGAATTGTAATTGAACATGGGTAATTGAAATCTTAATTGTAACTGTAAAATGTCATTGCTACACATATTTTGCTTTCTTCACAAAACAAAAAAGAACAAAAACACTTTGGATCATTTTTTATTTTTATTTTTTTAAAGTGAGATGTAGTGTGTATCACTCGTGGGTTTATTGAAAAAAATTCCACTGCCTCAGCAAACCTTTCATGGTTTTCTGTAATTACTTTGTAACAGCAAATTTACTAGAAATCCACCACATATTAAATAGTTTCCAGTAAGGTAGATTTCTAATTAATTTTGCACTTGTTTAACACAAATTCACCCAAAACACAGCTATGAAATATAAAGCAGACTAAACAATGCTGATGATAAGTTTCCCTGAAAGATTTTATGGCAAAACGGTTTTTATTCCACCTTGAATAATTAAAAAAATCAATCTTACATTTTCCATCTTTGTCAAGTGGTAAATATTTCTCTGAAAAAGGAACTTGAAATACAAACGAGATGTCACATTACATTATAGCATTCATTTATATTAGTTTCTAAACTATGTCATACATTCTGAGAGGATTGTTTTTCTCCAAGATATTCCATTAAATAGTTTAAAGCTGCAGCGAACAATAACTAACACTTTTAAAGTGTTCTCATCCACTACTGATGCCATTGAGATCCCGAAATTGATATTTCTGCACTTTTCATGGATTGGCAGATGTAAATATTGTGGCTTTCCATAGAAACACCGGAATACGGACAACATTTGATGTGTCGCGGAGTGACGTCATATCTTGGGAAACACCATAAATGAATAAGTAATTAAAATGGAAAGTAATGAAATAAAACATGTACAGTAGTTGCACCTATTCAAGTTGGTTGCAACATGCCAATAACCAAGGAAGAAGAAGAAGGTCAAGCAAATCAGCGTCTTGTCTGACGAAAAAATGCAAGAAATAGGAAGAATGACAGAAGAAGAATTTCTTAAAGAAACGTTTCCGCTTCGGTGCCGTATTTGCATTCTTCTACGGGACTCCAAATCCCACAATGCAATGCATAAAACTTCTCCAAAGTTTAAATGATCATTTGTCAACAAATCCAATGTTTGTGATGAAGTCACAACAACAGCAATTTCACCATTCGATAGTTTTTTCACCCGTTTTGCAGGAGAAATACCTTTGATTTATTGATCAGTGAGGCCTAAACTATTCTTTATCTGTGTTAAATAAGCTTCACTTCTAAAAGGGTTGCAGTAAATATTTTTAGAGAGACAAAGTGAATATAATTTAAGAGGAAAACTACATTTTAAGATACAATATGCGAGAACAACACTGAAAAAGTGAGTATAACAATAGCAGGGGTTAAATTATGGAACTGCCAAAAGGATGAAAAACAACAAAGCACCAACATAAACCAGTTTAAAAACCTTTTAAAACATATCATTAATAAGTATAAGGAACAAGAGCAATAATGTTACCTCGGACAGCAATAATATATAATATGTATATAGTGATATAAACTATATTAATACTTAATAAACATAATAAAAAGGTTTTTATTCATTTATATATTGCCATACTAAATTTAATAGCTGAAATGTGTGTAGTAAATATTAAATAGGATGTTATTAATATTATGTACATGTCATGTGTAGATGTATGTGTGTGTACGCATGTATATATGTTTGCTGTGCATGTATAAGCCCAACCTACACTCTTTCGGCTGAATAATTAGACAATTGAGTGTTTGTTCTGTTTTTTTTTTTTTTTTCAAAAGACTGCTGAAATAAAATTCAAATATCAGTTATTGTCCGCAGCAGCTTCAAATATTTTTACTCACGTCCCTGTTCCAGTAACTATAAAGTCAAGTAAGTCTTCCTCAGAGGCGTCTGCTGATCTTCAAAGCGATCACCAAAGCGACAAAATGAACTTGCTGGAATGAAATATACCAATTCAATTCAACTTCATCTATATAGTGTAAATTACAACAATGGTCATCCAGCAAACACTCATCACCCAGTTTGTTTTCAAATCACTTAGAAATAACTATGCTGTTCACAATTATTTAAGGGTGGTGGTCACACATACAGTATGCATTAGAATAAATTCATTTATTTAATTGCAATAAAAAAAGAGAAAATAAAGGTGGAAGCATTTTTGTAAGAATTTATATTAATTTTGTCATTATTTTGCAGAACATTGGTAAAATAATATAATATTTTTATGAGAAACTACCCTGTATATGCATGGACACGTAAAGGGACATTCATGCAATATTTATATTGAAACCTTATCAGGAATGGATCATTCTCTTTTACATATAAAATAAAATAAAAAACCTGAGGTCATTGTAACCACACAACCAAAATCCAAGTAATCGCCCATAGAGTCCATGTTAGCATGTGACAGACAAAGACGGGGTCATTTCCTGAACGCCTTTTAAAAAGGCTTTATTCACGACGATGGAGCACACGTGAGGTCACGCTGACATCAACCTTTGATCTTCACCTACCCTCGTCTAATGGGTTCAACTTTAACCGAGACAGAACACGCGTGTTGAAACTGCACAAACCCCCCGGGGGCCTTTTTGGAGAAAATGTGTTGATGGAAATGCAACTTCAAAATACAATGTCTCTAGTAAGTCTCCTCCTGCTAGAAACACAACATAACCTATTGTGTTATTTAAATAAAGCATCCGTTTATTTCCCATGGGGGTGAATCTTGTTACAATAGTGTTGCCAAGCGACTAAATTGAAAGCTCAGTTTCCAGATTTCTTATTATGCATTTACTAAGTCAGATAGAGGAATAAGAGAGAAATAAGGGAGGAAAAAACAAAAAAAACAAATGTGAGTTGATTAATTCAGGGGCAGGGAAAGCAACAGGAAGCAGCCATGGCATGTGAAGGCATTCTCGCTGACAGCCCCCGGGGGGATTTGCCGTTTGCGTGTGTGGAATAAAAACCACCAGCTGTAAATCCTTTACTCATTCCTTTACCTGACAAGCTTTTTATCACACCCACAACACTGTATCGTAATTCTGCCTAAAAAAAGAAATTGTCCATATGCTGACACTCGGGCTCGATATTAAGCTTCTGGTGGTCCGGCCTGCACACAAATACCCTCATGTACCCACACGAGTTGGAGTTATGCAAGAGCTTCGGTTGCCTCTCGTCGTTGTTAAAACTCAGACCAGGGGCGACATTTAGTCTAACTGCTTTAATATGAAGACATGTTTTGATTGGATGAAGGTTGTGGAGAGCTGAAAACAGACTTAAGTCACCGTCTGTTTTGCTTATGTAACCCTAATGCTGCATGCCCTCATGTATATGGTAATTTACTCTGTACTTTCCATTCACTGCGTGGCACCACAACATCTGTGTGATCAGTATTCACAAAGCATTATTTTCACTGAGGTATACTGTATCAACACTGGCTACATCAACAACGCTGCTGTGTTTCACACAGAAAGGTTAAGTGTTATTTATTATGTGAACGATATAATGTATAATAAAAGGTCAAACATGTAATGCTTTCGATAAATAAACAAAAAATGTTGTCGTCGCATAGAGAGATTATAAACTAAATGTCCATTTCAAGCAATAATTTGTGTTTAATATCTATTGGGATGCATAGTAAATACTTTCTTTATAAGCTTGAACGGATCAGATATTGATCAAGAAAAAAAAAAAAAAAAAAAAAAAAAAAAAAGAAAGAGTATTTGATTATCTAAAACAGGGTTTCTCAACCTCGGGGTCGTAACTCCACGTGGAGTCACCTGGAACTAAAATGGGGTCCCTTGAAAAAAAATAAATTTAAAAAAAAAAATAAATTACTGATTATAAAAATATATTCTTTAATTATTTACATTATTAACACCACACACAATCTAAAACAACTATTGTAAAGGTTCAAATGTGAATTTTGTTTAGATTAAATAACGGAGCACTAGGGCTGGGCGATACAGACCAAAATTCAAAATCTATATTTTCTTTAATCAAATATTGATATTTTTAACTGAATAAAGTATACCATTATATTACAAATTATTCACTTTTTTGCTGCATGTAGATTCGGTGACTGTGTGCTGTACTTTCTGCTTTAACTTCCTACTTGTGAACTGACAGTAATAAATATAAATTTACAACACTGGGAGAAGTGCACTAGTTTAATATTTTCAGTTATAAATTAGCCTTTTTTCCCCTGATTTATCCATGTTTACTGTTTGCGATTGAGCAACTTTAGTCCAATTTATTTTTTTTCACATTGTATTCTGTAAATACAGTTTCCACAACGTTGCCTTTTCTTATTATTCAGTGACAGTGTTACTAACTGAAGCTCATTATTGTAGTTTAATAGTGTTCTGCTTCTTTGTCTGCTTTCAGCAGATACTTTGGATATCAGTTTTTAAATAATCTCAATATCTTTATCGGCACTGGCCCTAAAAATTAGGAGTGGGACGATATACAGAGTTCATGAGATGATGAGGGACGATATTTTTAGAAAAGGATAAATAGATGGGAAAATGCAGTTTGAAAGATAACCAGGCTTTTATTAGACTAACTCTGGGCTTATTTGCATATACTTTTTTTTTAACTCAAGTGAATATGAAATGTAAAATTAATCGTACAATAAATAAGACACAAAGTGAAAAAAGTGCCACTTTGCAAATATGTGTGTTAAAATCTTTAAACAGGTTAAATCTGGACTGAGGACCATATGTTTGACACCATCTATCCACCGTAATAGTAGCGTCCATTTGAATAGGTGATTTTACCTAAAGCACAGACGCATCTTGTGTTCTTTTACAGTGGGAGTAAACAGGTGAATTTATGGGAGATCGACATGAACTATGCACCAAGTGGTCCAAGCAATAAAAAGTGTGAAAAACGACCCATTTTCCCGTAATCATATACTGAAAACAGTACGGCAAAGATTTAGTTTCAATGTGCTCGAGCCAAAAAAAACTATTTGCACAAGAAAAACATCCAATGCCGCATTAAAGCCTTGTTTGTTTATCAGTTTCATTAGTGCTTCCGTTAAAGTTCCATAGCAGCGTTGTATAATTAATTACATTTTGATTAGTACTACATCATAATAAACAAATATTGCAGTTCTTTCCTTTCACAGTTTGTGCTTCTTCCCGTCTTTCCGCGGCACGTTTTCTTCCTTTTTTATGCACAAGTAAACAGATTTGTGTCCCAGCTTATCACCACCAAGGTGGTTCGCTCAGCACTTACACCTCATTTACATATTTGCCTAAACCAAGGTTTGTGCTGCATGCATTCTAAATAGTGCCGAGTGCAGCACGAATGTTGTCTTTGTACACTGGAAATGGTGTTCGACTCTTTGGCCAACACCAAGTAAATATGAGCAAAAACATGTCTTGATCTGCAGAAAAACTTGCATCTAAGAAGAGATGTGGAAGAGTGACACACTTTGGTTTTTCTTAAATATATTTTAACCCTCGGGGCAAACGTGTACCTTCTGCTTATTTAGCTTTTTAAATTCTTAACATCTCTTTCACTTTAAAAACTAATTGTATAAACTTTGGCCAGGAGTTTAATTCATAATTCCATGATCACTTTTATTTCAAGATGTATAGAACAGGAGATGTAAAATGTATAAAATGTACCAACACTGTGTTCGGGACCGATTTGGTCCCATTGACTCACACTATAACCACATATTTTGGATATTCAACAGTGGTTTCCCCATAAAGAACTAAAAAATCCAAGCCTCTACCTTCAAAATCCACCCTATTTTTTCTGGGGAAAAAATGCATAATTTATGTCTTTCTCATTGAAAAGTAATTTGTTTTTATGACAAAAAGGGAAAAAACTTTTAATAAAATGTATAACTGTATATATGTATAGTTAGGTCCGAATATGTTGAAAATATCTGATCAGAAAAAAAGGGAAAAATTATATACAACATTTGTACGACTTTTATGAAAAGTAGCGTTTTGTTACCTAAGAGCAAAGAGTGTAAGTTTTTTTCAATAAATGCTCATAGCTCTAATAATGCTCATAACTCTAATAATGCCTCAAAATCAATGTTCCTCTCCCTGAATCATTAGCAACACAATTATATGAACCAATCCAAGAAAAGGAAGTTAAACAGGTGATATTAAATTTAAATAGTAATAAAAGCCCAGGCCCTGTCGTCTTCATTAATGCATTTTATAACTATTTAAAGAGAAGGTGTCTCCCCTATTGTTAAAGTCTTAACCTGGAATGATGCTGCAATTGTTGTAATACATAAGGAGGGAAAAGAGCCCACAAATTGTCAATCATATAAACCAATATCATTACTTAACAGTGATTTATTCTTACAGCAATATTAGCCAAATGTCTCAGTAAAATTAGTTATACACCCGGACCAAACAGGGTTCATGACAGGAAGGCTCTATGGGGACAGTGTTTGTAGGCTTTTGAATTTGATGTTCCATTTAAAAACAAAACAAGAAGAATCTATGATATTGTCTCTTGACGTCCAAAACATTTTCGACCGTGTGTCCTGGCAGTACGTCAAGTACTTAAGCTAAATGGACTTTTCTGTGCTTTAAACATCATAAAGTGCTATTAGGGCTTCATACACATGTCCAAAGTGTTTTTTTCATTGATTCCCTCAATTGTTAGTTATAGGGTGATTTGCTCCTTTCTAACTGCAGGGTGAGCCCAAACACCTCACTCCAATTTGATGACGTGTCGCCCCTGCTGTTTAATATAAGTATTGAACCTTTAGCACAGTTAATTAGAGACGACAGTGATGACCAGGGATTTTTTTATAAATGGTCAACAACATAAGTTATCTATTTATGCCGATGATGTACTGTTGTATATCTCCAATCCTGCAACAACAATTCCGCATCTTAAGGACCTAATCAGTAATTATGGTTACTTTTCTGGTTGTAAAGTCATTATGAACAAAACGCTGGCAATGAATATTGTAGGAAATATATCACAAACTGTTAAAGACCAGAGCGGCATTAAATGGCCTAAAGATACTGTATAATACAAACTATAAAAGGTGATAATCAGGAAAATTAAAAAAGGAAGGATGGAAATTCCTGCCTCTATCTCTCTTAGGTCGAATACGTATGAATGTGCTACCAGGAGTCTTATACCTCTTTCAGATGCTGCCAATAAACATTCCAAATTCTACATTTGATGAGTTAGACAAGCTGTTTTCCAAGCTTTTTATGGCAAGACAAACACCCAAGGATCAAGTGGCAAACACTAAAGTTACCAAAATCTCAAGGTGGACTTGCTGTCCCAAATCTTAAACATTATTTCTGGGCAGCTCAAATGAGACCCCTGACTGTGTGGATGAAGGACTTGTCTGACACTCGTTGGCTCGCTATTGAAAACAGTTTGTGTAACAGACCTTTAGAGGCTCTACCTTTCTCTGACATTCCATTTAAAGATGGCTATTGATACGGAAACGTATCAATAGACTGCCAGTCTATTCATAAGCAGCGCACCTCATTGGCCAGTTTAGGTGATGTGATAGGTGCACCACGAGACTTAGAGTTCCGTCAGTTTTATTTTAGCTCATATTAATTTTTAGCTATGCCGCTAACCCTTTTATTTTAGCCCTAACCCAGGAAATACCCTAAATTTTTTTATTTTTTCGTATATGTATTATTAAAGGTGGAATTTGCCATGTAAATATGTTGAAATGAAAAAATATATATGACAAAGTGGGATTCAAACCCACGGCAGCGGAATAAAGAATCCTCGAGTCAGGCGCCTTAGACCACTCGGCCATCCTGACACGGTAAAAACAGGCACATTACGGAAAACACACCCATAGTCCCAGCGGCTATGCTTATGAGTGAATGGACCATGATTACACTAAAGATCTGGCATAAAATAAAGCAGGCGATTGGCTTGCCAAAAGAAACATCAGTTCTTTCTAACATTTCTTTCTATCGGGATATTTTTTACCCCCGTCTATCACCAATAAGGGCTTTAAAACTTGGCCAACTTCTGGGCTCAGCAAACTCCGTCTTCTTGTACATAATGATTGTCTGAAGCCCTTTGAACAATTGAGAGGTCAGTTTTGGCTTTCCTTCCTCAGAATTCTTTAGATATCTACAATTTAGGAGCTTTTAGACAAAACATAAGGAATGGAAATAAGTGTAATATATATCACCTGTTGAGGCTATTCTTATAAAAAAATAGAACAAGGTAATCTACAGTACCTCCAAAAGCAATAAGCCATTTTTACAAGACATTTCTAAATGTCAAACAATACTTCTAATATAAGGGTAAGGTGGGAAGCTGAGATTGGCACTGACATTACTGAAGAGAGGTGGGATGAAATCTGCTCTGAAGCACACCAGGTGACCAACTCCAGTTCGTGGAGAGAGTTTAAATGGAAAGTTTTGACAAGATAGTTCAGGACACCAGAAATAACTTCAAAACTGAATCCGGTAAATCCTGATACTTGTTGGTGAAATTGTGGTTCTGATCTTAGGAGTCATACTCACATTTTCTGGGCTTGTCCAAAGATTGGTCCCTTCTGGAATCATGTTTTCACAGCACTCAACACAGTATTCAGGCAACCATTTGCTAAAGAGCCACAGACGGCCATTTTAGGTCCAATTCCTGACTCAAATGTATCATCATCAAATGGCTGCAGTCTGACTCACCTACTTATTCTAATTGGATTGAGAAAGTAAGAGAAATGTATCAAATGGAAGAAATGACCAATTCTCTGAGGCTTCAGAAAGAGCTGTTCCTTTGCTATCCTAAAAAGATGAGCATAGCAGTTTTTTTTTTTTTGTTTCTTTATATTTATATTTTATGTTTAATTATTTTTGCAACACTCTTGAATATCTGTACATTGGCATGTACTTATAAAGTGTGATAAATGTGATTTTATTGTACATTGTTATAAACCTTAATAAAAATTGAGTTCTAAAAAAAATTTATTGACCTACTCAAGGCTGTAATTTTTCACTTTGCACCTTATTTTTTTGGCGAAAAAATGCATATTTTGAGTTTTTGTGTTTTTCATAATGAAAAAAAATGTTTTTACAACAGAAAGGGCAATGGAATGTAAAAAAAAAAAAAAACAGAAATATAATGATTTATAAATTTTTGTAACTTTTTGGGGTTATTCTTTATAAAGTCCTCTGTCTCAGACACATTCTCCTCTACGTCACTTTCACTGTGAAAGAGCAAACCAGAAGACAAGTTTTACACAGCTAAAACAGCTTGAGGTCAAACTGACCCCAGAGGAACACCAATGTGTGTTCAGCATATTGAAAAAAATATCATGTACCCATTAAATTAGGAAAAGTCAACTGTTATGTTTTGAACTCTTATATCGCGTCTTAAAAGTCCAGGCACCTGGGAGCCACGGAATAGAAAAGTCACTTTGCAAAAGCTGAATTCAAAGCAGAAGATGAACAGAAAATGTATCTTTAAACGTTGGAAAACATTCAGCTCTAAGTGTCAAGATCTTTTTCATCAGTGACTCGTTTTGGCTCTGTGAGTTATAGTCATTTAACCTTGGACTGCAAAGGCCTGCAGTGAAGCAGAGCTGATAGTGATGAACGAGCCAACACGCTGAGAGTAATCACCGTCTTGTTTCTAATGCTTTTCTTGGCTTCTATTGCCCACATGCAGCTACTTGATAAGAAGAAATGAATGAATTATATCTTAAACTGAAGTTACTTCAAAGAAACTTACTTTTACCAAAGGCAGGTGCATTTTATTGCAACGTATTCACAAATTGTCACCAACATTACAAGTGTCCAAGTCATTCTTGGTCCATTTGGAGATTGTATGACAAACTAATGTATTTTTCTCATTCATAAAAGAAAAAATCTTCAATTTTAAAACATTTGAAAATATATAAAAATGAAAGAGATAGGCATAAAAAACCAAAATGGCCAAAAATTGACTCAAGCAATATATTTTACGACGGTGACAGAACAATTATAATAATCTTGCAACACACCGTATCTATAACCAAAAAATTATTGTTGTAATGTAGGAATGCAACAATTTTTTTTAAATAAAAAAAAAGCCGGTATAAAATTTAAAGATGCACAAAATAAAATCAAGAAAAGACATTTTTTTAAATCAAGATTAAAACATTTCTTTTTTAACAGCAGGCATGAGGTCAAATTGACCCCATGCCTACTAGCCTAGGGGTCAATTTGACCCCATTCAATGGTTATCATTCAAAAAAATAATAGTTGACTATTTTTTTCTGGTTCATATTTCCTAATTTGATGGGTAAAATTGATTAAGCATTATCATGATGTTTTTTCTCTGTGCTGAACACATATTGCATGTATTGGTGTTCCTCTGGGGTCAATTTGACCTCAAGGTGTTTTTAGCTGTGGAAAACGTGTGACTTTACATCCACACACAGAGTTGATACAAAACATTGGGCGGAGCGGGGGGGGGGGGGATGACAATATAGATAAAATATGATGGAGGCTGCAGTACTAAGTAGGTAGAAATTAATAAAACAGGCGCAACATCATAATAGAAGAATAAAACATGGGTGTATTTGCATCACAGGAACAACCTCATAAAAGGATAATTAAAAAATGTTAAATCCAGTTAACTAAAAGGTTTTCTGAAAAGCGAAGTCTCGGCCATGTCGGAAAGTCAGATCTAAAATTTTATATTATTATTTACAGTAGTATTAAATCGCAATTATTTTCAAAAAATCTGTAAAATTCTCACAAAAAATCCAACTGAATTTTGGCAAATTACATTGCAAATGTCAACAAAACTGCAAAGTCAAGGAATTTAGACCAAGTGCTTAACATTCATGATTTTGTTTGAATTTGTGCTTTTTCCTTCACAAAATATATATATTTGGTCTGGCCCACTTCAAACTGGGTCATATGTGGCCCTTTAATTTAAATGATATCATATATAATTTTACTTGTGTTAACAACTTTGGTCATTCACCTTTTCTTTTACTTTAAAGCACTCATTTCTTTTTCTTACGTGGTGAATGAAATAATTGAGGTAAAGCATTGTGATAAGAAAAACCCAAGGACTGTAATTGCCTGGATCATGTCTTGTGGGAAAAGTATTATTTACCCATCTTGAAGGAGATTGGCTCTCCACTTTTAGCTTTTCCACATGAAAAAGACGCTTTTTTTATTATCATGCCTGACCACTTTCTCCCCTTCCGCATCGCTCCCTTCTGGATT
Organism: Gouania willdenowi; assembly: GCF_900634775.1. Classification (NCBI taxonomy): domain Eukaryota; kingdom Metazoa; phylum Chordata; class Actinopteri; order Blenniiformes; family Gobiesocidae; genus Gouania; species Gouania willdenowi. The sequence continues at coordinate 6,696,765 of NC_041057.1, read as the reverse complement.
CACTCCCTGTTTCCATCAACCTCTTTACAATCTATTTTTTTGCCCCCATTTCTTCGCTCCAAAACAAATTTAAATGCAAACAAGCCAAATCTGCCTTTGCATGCTGTCCCACAGGAAATACTTTGGGGGGTGGGAAATAAACGGCAAATAAAGGAAAAATCATTGCCATCTCTTTCTCAAAGGCATCACTTCCAGTTATGCATAATCAAATTTTTGGCTTTAATAACGTTTGTTACAGTGATAATTCCCTTTGTCAATTAGATTTGATTCAACATGCATAATATGCAATCATGTGCATGTAAGTAAGCCTGTGAAGGGCTATCTAGAAATCCATCTGAGGAACATAGTGATTGGTGTAAAATGAAGACAACTTCCAAAAGTAATTATTTCTTCTGTTCATGTCCTATTTGATTGGATCAGGCCAAAAAATGTTACTCTGGCAAATTAAAGCCAACACTGAAATTTGAATGTGCTTTCATTTGGAAATTTAACCAAAATGTTGCACGGACATTTTTCTGTCCTTATTATTGAAAATAAGTTTCCACAGATGTGTCAGGAGTGCAATGCACGTGTTGAATTGTTGTTCTCCTCTCTGTGAAATGCATGTCACTTCCCTTCAGCATCAAAGAGGAGAAAATAAAGCTGTGGGCTAACGCTCTCTGGCACACAGAGACCCAGGTCAGTGCAAAAGCATTGCACGTGTAGCATCTTAGAAGATGGAACATCTTCTATATCCCTTAATCATATTCAGGGTCAATAGGGCACTTCCAATCCCAGTTTACTCCAGGACAGAAGTGGTGTACACCCTGAATAGGCCAACACAGTATACTTTACATATTTAAATCTGCATCTTCTGTACTGCTCTTTGTTTTCTTTTGATAAATACTAAATACTTTTGATAAAAGTCTTCAAATCTACTTAAAAAAATCTAATTTATTGGTTGTTTGTTTACTGTAGTCTCTATGTAATATAATGACACTGCAGCGTGGTTTAAAGTAACTATAAAGTGCAACCCTCTGCCCATTAAATACCTCTGTATTGAATCCCTATTTAATGAAGTATTTTATTTAATTATGTATGTTTTCTTGTCTTTCTTTTTCTATGTTTTAGTGTTTCTTTTTTTCATTCAAAATATTCTGAGTCATCTGTAAACAAACAAACAAAAAAAAAAAAAGCAACAATTTCCTTTTTCTGATTCCGACGTCCTCTTCGCAAGATATTGCAGTTATCCGGATCAGTGATCCTGATCATGGTAACATGATGAAATAGGCAATCTAGATCTGATCAGGATGAAAGATAACTTTTAGCCCTAACCCTAACTTAGGAAATACTATAAAAATGTTTATTTTTTTCATATATGTATATTTAAAGGTGGAATTTGCCGCGTTAAATACGTTAAAATGAAAATATATATGTCAAAAGTGGGATTTCAACCCATGCTTTAGACCACTTGGTCATCCTGACACGGTGAAAACACAGGCACATTACGCTTATGTAGAAAAGGTCTGGCATATAGATGCGTATTACGTACTCTGAGACACTTCCGTCAGAAATTTTGTCAAAATCTGTTAATTACACTGACATAATCCTGCTAATAGTCAAACAAAGAAAGAAATAAACACTGCTGAAAAGTATAAGTTTTATACAGTGTTTTTCAAAGAAACTCAAAGATGTTTTACAAAGGAAACAAAGAACAAGAAAATCTGATATGGGCAATGCTGAAATTGACACTAGCACAAAGACTCGAGAGCAGAATCCGTTTTTATACAGTTTTCTACCCAAGCACAAAAGTCAAAGCCACTATTGGCTAAAGAAAACTCAGTAGCAGGTGGTTCACCTGAAAGACGCAGGGACAAGCTGACAAAGACTGGTGATGGCAATGACTGGCAAAGTCCACGAACCAGCAATCAGGCTGGGATATATATATATATATTCCCTATTTAATGCCTTTGTGACAACTAAATGAAGTTCTAATTGTGCAAAATTTGGTCTCTTCCTTTTAAAGTTCATACATGAGATGTTAACTGTATGCATAGGGAACCGTGGCAAGATTTATTACCAAAAATAAACATTGAGAGTGAAAGTAACTAGTAACTTTTACTTTGAGTACTATTCACTTGAGCTACTTTTTACTTCTACTTGAGTATTTTATGTTTGACGTACTTGCAGTTCAGTACAAATTCAATCAAGTCACAGTACTTCTGCTTGAGCAGGATATATCAGTACTCTTTACACCTGTGCAAGGCAGTGGCTCAAAACATAATGACATGGAGTGACACAAAAAAACTCCACAAAAAAGCACACAACAAAAACACAAAGCGTTAGAAATAATGTGCGTTTTGTTATAATTTTTCTAAGCTTTTCTCATTGTTCACCCAAATAAAACAGTGTCCAGGCAGGTGTGTGTACAAAGCCATACAAACAAAGAAAGGGAAAAATGCTATACAAAACAAAGGTGCATGTTCAAAAATGAGCAGAAAGATAAAACTGTCTTTGTAGTTACAACTTTTCTCTCTCTAAAAGAGAGAATACATTATAACAAGACTTTAGTTTTGTTTATTTTACAGCGCTACATTATACCTTTTTGCAACCAAAGAGCACAACAGCTTTACGGGCTATTCTTTATTCCTTCTTCTTTATAAAATACAAGTAAAAACACTGTCAATTTGTTGCATAGTTGCAACAAATGCGCAGTTTTTTTTCCATAACTTCACCCCAAAAACTGGAAAAACACTGACTTTTCCTTGGGGGGATGCTTTTAAGTTGTGCTTTTCTCCAAAGTTGTAACTTTTCTGCCCGTCTGTGAACATTTTCCTATATTAGCAGGTAATATAGTGTTTCCTGCCTTCAGAATTACTTTTGTTGTTTGCAATTTCATTAAGTAGCTACATTCAAAGTGCACATTAAGGCAATATTATACTGCAACACAAGCCTTACATTGTGAAAATCTGGGTTCAAATTCTTCATATTTATTCATTTAAGTTGTAGATTTGCAAAGAGGATTGCCTCCGTAAGATGTTTATTGCATCATGATACGTTTTCTAAAAACCCAAAATATGTTGACCAGTATTTAGTTTATCAACTTGTAGCTGAATTATTTGTGATTTGTGTACATGTGTGTTGTTTCTCTGCACTTGCTGCACTGTTTCTTGAGAAGATGTTGTCGTTTGTCTCGCCTTGTTCTCTTGGAGTCTCTGATTTATGGATTACACGCTTCCTGGCTATTTCTTTTGACCTGTGGGTAAACATTTCTTGCTTCAACTGTGGCGGAAAAAAAGAAGTCCTTGAAAAGTCGTATTGTCATTGAGGAAGCTATTCAATAAAAGGTTAGCGAGTTAACAAAACAACACCTTTTTTTCCGATTAAAAGGTGTTGCAGAAGGAATGAATGCATAATTCATAAAACATTAACATTGTTTTTACACTTCAAGCAACACACAAAATGATTGTGTGTGAATTATAGTTGCAAAAGGAATATTTTAAAAGCCATTTTGTATTCATAAATTGTTTTTATTATTACACCAATGTTTTCGAAATGCATAAAAAAAAAAATAGGCACATTTTTCCTGTTGTAATAACCAATGTTCTTCGGGAATGGCCGTTAAATAGTTATGACCTTGTCTCCAAATAACTTGTACTGGTTTTTTTTTAATGGGACAATAAGAATATTGTAAAAAAAAATGTCAATAAAATATTGCTTGATATGTAGTCACAGAACTCTTTCCTGGCCATATATTATTGTACACTGATAGCACACACCAAGGCCTCTGCCTGAGGAGGCTATGCTCTGTTTTGACTACAGCTATCCGCAACATACAGAACACACTGCCACATTTTGCTCAAGAATTAGTATTTAGTGCAGTGGTTCCCAATACTTTATGGATCGTGACCCCATTTTGATATCTAGAACTTCTGGCAATCCCATAGACATTTTTTTCTAGAATTAGTTTTTGATCATGTTTGAGCTCAGATGTTGATGTTTTTTACAGCATTTTAGTTGAACTAGATTTATATTTCACAAAGTGAAAGTATAGATATACAGTTGTTTGGATTGTCTTGTTTTAATTTTTGAAAAAGGATATTTATACAATTTCAAAAATCTTTTTTAGAAATTTTAGGTGACCCCACTTGGAGTCATGACCCCCAGGATTTATAAAAACAGATTTAGGGGTTCCTGAATAGATTTATTTCTATAGTTTTTATCATTTCTGGTAATATCACACCTTGGGTGGGACCAAAACTGACACTTTATTTGTTATTTTTTTCACTATATCTCCCTCTATCAAGTACCCCTTGTATTGTCACTGCGTACCCTCATTTTAGAAAAACTGCCCTAAACCATTGGCAAAAATGTTGAAATCATTCCCACTTATTAATTTACTCTATTTATACCGTAGTTATTGGGACGCACCATGGTTTTATGAGTAGTTGTCACATTATCTTCACTTCACTTTAGTTGGTGATGAGTGTGTTAATGGACATTTTGGACTAATTATCCTGAAGTGTATTTGTGAGGTCAGGCATGATTTTGGATGTGAAGGTCTGCCTTTAGTACCATTAACTTTGTAGTATTATTATTGTTATCATCAAGAGTGCAGTCATAGGACTGAGAATGGTTTGAACTTTTTTGTCATCAGGTCTCCAGTTCAACATTTGTAGAATTGAGGTTGGCGTCAGTAGTAGGTCATTGAGTTAGGAGTGTGCAGATGGGTGTAGAGCGTAAAAGACCTTGAAATGAATGTTTACGTCAGGGAATCGGGAGGTTCGTGAATGTTAATGGGCAGAGGTAGATTAAAATAGGCTGTTTTTTATTGTGTTTGATGTGTTTGTCAAGAGAAAGGTTATATTCACAAACAACTCCAAGGTTGTGTACTTGACAGGTCGATGTTAAGTCAAAAAGGAACAATCTTTTTTTCTTTTTTAAATCAGATAAATACATAGTGTAGGCATCAGATTAATAAATCTAAGATGATTTGCTTGGAAAAAGATGTAAAAGGTTGAAATCACCACTCGAAAAAAAAATTTCATATCCACCTTAAAGCTGCAGTATGTAATTTTTTTGAGGGGTTGTATTTGGTCAAAAATCCATAATCATCGTATCGTATTATATATTGTAATCCAAAGTGTTTTGAGTGGACAGTGAATATCAGCCTCTTATTGTCATTACAGCAGTGAGTGATACGTGCTTTCATGTATGTAAAACATCAGAAAACTCCATTTGTACATTTGTTACTAGTCTCTATGGAGAAAACAGTCACAAAGTGTTCCACAGTTGTGCGCGTGCACGTAAGTGTTTCCAAGAAGAACGGTGAGTTTTTCAGGAGGGGAGGGGGGATTGTGGAGCGCCTCATAATTCTACATATCGCAGCTTTAAAGGCTCTCTGTCTGACATTGTAAAAGTGTTTTTCTTCATGCGATTTCTTGTGATTCTTTGCCACACAAGGAGGACAGTAATTTGCTTAACACCATTTTTGTTCAAGTTTGTTCCCAGTATTTCACGTGATATCACCTCTCTCCACGAGACATTCAGTTTCTGTGATATTCGGATCCTTCTCTGTAAACTCCAAATTAAACATCTGCTATTGTTTTGCCACAACTTCCAGTATGTGAAAACACCAGTAATGTGTTGGGAATTCACATTGGCAGAGTTTTTGGGGCAAAGTTATTACTTGCACCCGTCTACGGGACTCCACATCCCACAATGCAATGCGCAAAACTTTTTCGATAATGGAGTGTTTACAGTTGAAATCAAAACAGAGTGTTGAGCGGCAATTTCAACCTTTTACATCTTTTTTCTTGAGTAAATGATCTTGTCGTCTCCCACGGCTTTAAGTGAGTTTTTAAAGGGTTGAAGATAGTACTACAAACAGTTGAATGCAGAACAAATGTAGAGTATACAAAAAAGTCATTCAATAAACAGAATAAATTGCACAGAATGAGATATACAATGGGACTAGACACCATTTCACCTGTGGCTAGAAATAGTGTAATCTGAATAAACACTTCACCTGAAGTTTTATACATAAGGCAGACATTACGCTGTCATTATTATCACATGACTCCTGTCATTAGCATAAATAAGGTATCGTGAAGGCTGTCATTAAGTGTTATTCGTTACCCTAACCCAGGGGTCTGCAACCTGTGGCTCTGGAGCCTAATGTGGCTCTTTGACTTTTATGCAATGGCTCCCCATAGCTTTAAAAAGAAAACTATTGAAATAAATAGTTTTTTATTTTTATTTTTTATTTTTTTAACAGAGGCTATTAATGATTACTGACAAATAAAATCAAGATATCACAATTTCTTAACCTAAAATAAATCACATTGTGCAATGACTCAGCCACCTTCTTACTTCACCTTCTGCAACATCTACAGACCATCAACTTTCCTGCACCTGTAGCTAACCTTAAGTTTTAAATCCCTGGTAAGATAATTGAACCAACAAAAACACTATTCTGGAAGAAAATACAGATTTTAATTGTGTGGGAACAGATTCATTTAATCGCCAATGTGCAGGTTAAATATGCATGTTTTATATGTGGCAAGAAATGAGCTATTAGCATGTGTTGACCACATGATCATGTGTTATCAAATTCAGGTTACTTTTGTAGCCCTTTAAATACATTAACTAAAAAAATTATCTTCTTTTTGTGACATTGTGTCCATGTAAAATGAGAGGCGTAAGAATGTGAAGATGCAAGACACTGTTTTATTTCTCGATGTCAATTTGTTTTATTTTATTTTAAACTGTTTTTAAATTGCCATTTACATGATCAATAAAAATCAAGTCAAATAAATCAAGCATTCTATTTCATTTTAACTGTATAGAATTTAATTCACTGTATTGTCATCATTGAGTAGGTATTTTTTTCGGCTCCAGGAGGACTTTAATCCAGGTGAGATGAGGCAAAATGGCTCCTTTGAGAGTAAAGGTTGCAGACACCTGCCCTAACCATTCATGGGGTTTCATCGAGAAAGAAAAATAAATAATCAATGCACCTAACCCTAACTCCACTAGATCCCTCCACCTAAGCCAAAAAATGCCAACATAGCTCCAAAGGTGTCATAATTTAGCAAATGACACTTAATGACAGCCTTCATGACACCTTATTCATGCTAATGACTGATAATGACAGCATAATGTCGCCTTATGGATAAAACTTCAAGTAAAGTGTAAAGATTTTGTTTATTTTGTCAATTGAGCACTTTCATATGAAGATGCGTAACAAAAAATGGCAAAAGTTGAATGGTTTTAGTTGTACTCATTCACAGAGCAGCATGGTGGTGGTATAGTAAGCAGTAAGGCTCACAGCAGGAAGGTCCTCAGTATTATGGCCCTGCATGGTTAAAACGTGTAGAGCTTTTCGTATTCTCCTTGTGCTTGCATGTTTTTCCATTTCCTCGTACTCTCCAAAAACACGTGTTTTTGGAGAGTATTGGAGACGTATTGGAGAGTATTGGAGAGACACATTGGAGACGCCATCATAGCCACGTCAGTGCTGACTGCTAAGCAAAGCAAATGGTATTTTCTTCTGATGATATGTTGTGGTTAGGTGTCTTCACATACTGATAAGCTAAGAGGTGATTTAAGCACAGACTCCATGCACAATGAAAGTGGACAATGTGCTGATTTGCAACTCGATTTCATCAGCAAGCCTTTTTAAACTGTCAGCATTATGTCAGTGTTGCTGATTTTTTTAGACAGTTAGTCTAACGACAGCTAGCCCGAGGCAACCATTCAGGCAAAAATTGGCCACTTTGCTTATTATCACCTCTGGGAGTCTTTTTTTGTGTGTTAAGTGTCACTGGATATACCGACAAGCATTGTTTTGCCTTGCCTTTTAAATATGCCATCACACTAAAACACTTCAAGCAGAACTGTAGTCTGTTACAGGAAATTAAAGCAGGATTTGGTGCAGGTTACATAAAATGTTCACTTGAAACACATTTAGGTAGATTAGGTACCTCAAAAGATTATGAAGGTAATCTGTACCAACATGCTAGATCTTGCCACACCATGAGAATAAAATAGTCACACTGACAATCCTGTCTGTGAAATAACCAAGTTAATTTTATACAAACTGATTCAAATCAACTATTTTTTTTTTACATTGTCTAAGTAGCACAGCTAACGGTATTTGTTTAGTTTACGATTTAAAAAAACAACAGATTTTGGAAGTTTTTTAATCTTTTAATAGGGCTTGGGACTTTGAAGTTCTGGGTCGTCTCACTTGTCCCTTTACTCAGTTAGAAATCACCCACTGCCATGCTCAATAATAAAAAAAAAAATAACTTTTGTTTTTGCCAGGGAAATCACCTGGGGGGTAGATGCTTGCAACATTTCATAATCTTGGCTCCTGCAGCCAACATACACACTCTGGTTATGCTGAGATAAGACCCCAGAATGGGACAGATCACATCCTTTACCACATTATGGCATTGGTGTTACTCATTGTTGTACCAAGTAAAGATAAATCATTGCAAGGATTCTTAAGCATTCGTGTTTTCTTTTCTTTTTTTTTTTTTTACTTAGCAGTAATGTGTTAGTCGCTAATAGTTCTTCATAAATTAGGACTAAGGAATGTGGAAAAAACTAAACTAAACCATGCCATGTCAGCAAATTTACTTTGCTGTTATGTTGTTGGATAAGATTACAAATAAAAGACCCCCCAGACTCTTAAATTATTGGCATCGCTTTCCTTCCCAATGGGGTTTTTTGAAAGGTTATTCACCTGTTATTTTCTAGATTGCCGCCTGCTATTTTTTTTAGCTTCCCCGTCATTAAACTAACAAGTATAAAAACACAGTGCTGGAGGGGAACATGAATGTTTCTCTCCGTGTTTCAAAAACTAAAAAACATTTAACATTAACAGATATCACACTGAATATCAATCTATAAGGGATCTAGATCCCTATTAATTATGTACAAAGCTTGATCTGGCCATATCTTAAACAACTAACGTCAAGTATTTTCTCATCGCATTGACAAACTGTATGTCTAATCTGTTCTCACATTAGATGCATTTCAATAAAAAACAATAAGAAAATAATTGTTTTGAAAAATTCTTTATGTAGTAAAAATTTTAACATATATTTGAACAAAGTCTTGCAATAAAAATATACGGATCATCATGTAAACTTCAAGATTTCTGCCTAAAACTATCTTTAAGTAAAGGTACATGACCCACAAAATAAAAATAGGTTTTGTTTATTCAGAAAAGGTTTTTCAGGAAATGTTATCTCTGTCAACTGCCAGTCTTCCTCAGAGGTGATATCCCTACGAGTTCTCAAAATAACTCTTAGGGACACATGAAAGAAATCCGGAAATGCTTTGATGCTTTTTTTTTTTACTCGTAGGAACACATCAAGGCACATCACCTTTGAGGAAGACTGACAGTTGACAGTCAAAACATGTCAGGAGAAAAAAATTCCTGAAAAACCATGTCTGAATAAATGGAACCTGAACCAAAATGAAACGTACAACTGGAATCTGTATGCCCATGTGTTTGGAAAGAAAAAGGAGAACTAAAGCGACAAGTCGGCACATGTAACGATAATAAACCTAACAAGAAAAGATTTGATAAATATCCATCTGTGTGTCTTTCTCTCCAGGTAATGTGTTTGTGGTCAGCCTTGCATTTGCCGACCTTGTGGTGGCCTTCTACCCCTACCCTCTAGTTCTCTATGCTCTGTTTCATGATGGATGGGCATTGGGAAACACGCAATGCATGGTAAGACGACCTAACTGCAAACATGTTCCAGTGCGCTGACGAAACAACACCATCACACAGAAACCCTGTACTCTCTCTCTCCCTTTTCTGCTCAGGTCAGCGGTTTCCTGATGGGACTCAGTGTTATTGGATCCATTTTCAACATCACTGGAATTGCTGTGAACAGATATTGCTACATCTGTCATTCCTTTTCCTACAGTCGATTGTACAGCTATCGCAACACGTTGCTCTTTGTTGCCTTAATTTGGCTTCTCACAGTGGTGGCCATTGTTCCAAACTTCTTCGTGGGTTCCCTTCGCTATGATCCGCGGGTTTACTCTTGCACCTTCGCCCAAAATGTTAGCAGTTCCTACACAGTGGCGGTTGTAGTGGTACACTTCCTGGTCCCTATAGCAGTGGTTACTTTTTGCTATCTACGCATTTGGGTGCTTGTGATTCAGGTAAGACTGATTATCATTAAATATTACCTTAGCCAAGGAAGTAATGATTGTTTTAGAGTTTAGTTATAATCTTATACAATTTATTTATAGTATATTTACTTGTTTGACTGTTAGCAGGATTACATGAAAAGTACTTTTTAATTGGTTTTTGACTAAATTTTGACCAAAGATAGACCCTTACGCCATGGAAGATTCCATTAAATCTTAGAGCAGATAAAAATCCTTATCTCTCGACATTGGTGAAATTAAAAAATGCATAGCTTGGTTTGTAACTGATTAATCTTTATAAGATTTGACTCAGTTATGTCATGTTGGTTTTTAAAGTACCCTACCAAGTTTCATTTGGATCGGCTCGGGAATGTTCATTTTATTTGAATTTTTCCCTTTTAAATTGGGTTGTCCATACATTTGGACCTACTGTATAGTTATTAATGGAGATAGACATTTCAAAGTTTGAATGATTATGGCACCATGATCACTGATTCAGATAACTGCTAATATCTGGCAAAGAGGAGATTTGGCGCTTAGTGGAGGTTGAGCGATTATTTACTATAATACTTATAAAAAGCCTTTTTTATGCCATTTAATTCATGGAAAGATATACACTCATCTACATATGAGGACATTTTACATTCTGATGTTATTAAGCAAAAAAAATCACAGGTTTAGAGAATGTTGAATCCTGGCCAAGCAAGCGGTATTCATTTTAAGGCTGTAGTGACTTTTAATCTTTTAATCATCTCTTTTTTTGAAATAGGATATTCACATCTTTTGTAAGAAAGTAAAACTAAACAGGAATAAGCACATACATCTAGAAGAAAATCATTGTTTTTTTTCTTATTTGTATTCATTTATATTTTATAGGTTCGACGAAAGGTGAAGACAGAAGAGAGTCTACGCCTGCGACCAAGTGACTTGAGAAATTTCATCACCATGTTTGTGGTCTTTGTTCTCTTTGCCATCTGCTGGGCTCCCCTTAACCTAATTGGCTTGGCAGTGGCAATAGATCCATCTCGCGTGATTCCCCGTATCCCTGAATGGCTTTTTGTGATGAGTTACTTTATGGCGTACTTCAACAGCTGTCTGAATGCCATCATCTACGGCTTACTCAACAGGAACTTCCGAAACGAGTATAAGCGAATTGTCACCTCTGTGTGGGTGACTCGGCTTTTTGTGACAGAGACTTCTCGCGCCGGCACGGATGGCAGGAGCATGAGAAGCAAGCAGTCACCTCATCCTCCGCTCAACAACAACGAGTCCTTAAGAGATCGCGTTAACGACTGAAATCTGGATCCGTGAGCCAAAGTTATTCACCGTTTCTCTGAGATATCCAGACACATGTGCAGTTTTAGTGTCGGGTAACTACTACTCAAAGTCATGGCTGTGGTTTAGTCTATTTTACAATGTACAGGTCAGGAACAGATGTATAGATTTACAGATTTAATTTTAAAGAGTATTGTTTGAAAAGGAAATTTAGCAAATCTTTATTGCTGACTTGATTCCTTTTTAATATATATATATATATATATATATATATATATATATATATATATATATATATATACATATACATGCGTGATTTTGTCAACCTTACCTCTGGAGGGTTGGGATACCTAAAAAAACTGAGCCATGAATTGCAGTTTCTTGTTGTAATTGCTCTTACAGCGTGACTGGTGCATTATTAATACACGAGCAGTACAATATCCTTTATTATCTCGTACCACTCCTACAGACTGAGCTCTTCTTAGTAACTTCAAAAGTCTCAAACGATTCCTCTCGCCTCACTTATAAGCAAGCAGATTAGGATCTACTGATGATTTATAGCTGCAGTATAAAACATGAGTGTTCTAACATAAAGGGGCTCATGTTTTTTTTTTTTTTAATATTTATACAGTAAAGCCTGAATGTTGCCAAAGCAGAACATTTTTACTGCCTGGTAGACCATCTTGCACTGTAACGACCAAGTAACAAGAACTTAGTAATGAACAAAAAAAAAAAACTTAGTACAAGTTTTACATTTGGTTTTTAAGCATCCCAGGACCAACATGCATGTGATGTTGCAGGTAGAGGACAATAGTGACACAATCTAAATAGCAGAATCACACACGGTGTTGCATTCAAACTAATCATTTTTGGAAAAATATGAATAGAAATTAGTTTTTTTTTTTTTTTTAAGGTTTCTTCAGGACAAAGAATAACAATCCTGTTAGTATGCGATTTTGAACACAGCCATGGTCTCCAAACTCATTAATGTTAACATGCGTACACTCTGAAAGAGACTCTGGCGACTAGATTACATTCAAAATCAATGTAAATGACAACGTCAAGGTACCTCCCTTAAAGCGACACGACTCACGCAATTTCAGCGACTGAGCAATCTGAGTTGCTGGAAGTTGCTCAAAGTTGAACATTTTGAACTTCTCAAGCAACTTCAAGTGATGCTGTCGCGACATCCAATCGGCAATGAGTTTCTCTGTACATTAGCTCCCCAGTCATCACGTGTCTGTTAAAAGGAGCACCTCCATGTTTCTCCAGAGATCGCAATAATATTAAATAAAATACTGCCTCTAGTCTTCTGGCATTTCTGGATTATGTGCAACAAGTACAGTGTCACAATCCTGGTAGGATCAGCCATGTTTTATTTGAAAATGAAAATTGAGCCGGAAACAGGCTTTGAAATTAGCAATGAAGCGATCAAAAAGCGTGACTATGTTCAAGAGACTCGTCACGGGCGACTTACGCAACTATAGTCGCTTAAGTCAGGATCAGGTTGCCAAAAACTCGATAAATGGCTATTTTTTGTATTGTTCATTAGTCAAGCGTCGTTAGTCAAATGGTGGCATGTTTACCTTTCCTGTGTCCATGATTTGATAAATGAACAGTAAAAGAAAGTATGTAAAAGCTCGTCATCAGCGTCAAAATTGCCACGACCGATCTGTTTACTATAGGCAACATTTTCCATATCAATCAACTGTTTTCCAATGGGTACACAATAGGATAATCTATTTGCTTTTCTACATTCTGAGACCATTTTGCACAGCATGGTTAAACAGAGTTACACACACAATACCAAGGTGCCTACTACTGACTGTATACAATCCATTTAAAGTAGCCTGGGCGTAGCGATTGACAAACAGCTAAGAGCACCAGCATGAGTTGTTGATGGCCGATAGCAGACCCAGACCCAATAAATGTCATGTTGAAGATATCCAGCAAGATATCAAGCATTCTGAGCTCTCCATAATTCATCTATGACTGAAGATGACATGTTTACTGAGAGAGAAGCTGCTCCTTGGACTAAATAATAACTGAAAATGACAAAGTCAGACTATATTACTGTCTCAAGTGTTGGCGAGGAAATGAAAACAAATGTTTGTAAACATTGATCGGGTTCAGGTTCCTCTACCTCATACATCACATGATGTTCAGGTTGTTTTAGATTTTTTTTTTTCATTCAAAAAATTCCTTTGGGACACGATTTGATGTTTTCACTGTGGAAATAAAGCAAGCAAAGCACATTTGTAATTTTGTTTTTATGTTTTTTTGATGGTGCGTGCAGGCATCCTATTCCTCTGATGTGAAACAAGTCTCTGACACTTTAGATTGTTGAGAAGGTACTGTTTGTATCTCTATTTCCATCTCAGGGTGCCTAATGGAACATTATGTGACAATACACACAAACGGAAAAAAAATGAATAATAAACTAACAATGAGCAGCTGCCACATGAGGGATATTGAAGACATTTAAAAGATATATTTTGTAATTAAGTGTCATTGTGGTTTCTAACTGTGATATATTGTTATTACAGATGTATTTGAAATGTGTCCTTTTCTATAATTATGCTCAAACAACCGGAGAAAAGTGTCTGTTTATGATGAAATGTGTACATTTTCCTTCACAATCCTCCTCCAGAGTTTTAAGTGCATCTAAAACCACATCTTGTTTATTTGATGCACAGATTTTAAAGTAATGTATAGATGACGGTAATGAAAATGTGGAGAAAAAAAGAAAAAAAAAATCAACAGCATTCAGTGTGTACGTTGTAGATGCACTTTCAAAGAAGACTATAATTTTTAAACCAAAGAATTTGTGTACATAAATGTTGTATAGTCATACATCACAGGAAACTGTTCAAAGTAAGCAACTCGGCCCCTTAAGGTTTCATTTTTCATCAAAACAACTGCCTTACAGTAACTGTATATGTGTCAAACTTTAAAATATAACGGCAAGTGCCATATTTTATATCACGGGTGAGCCCGTTCAACCTGAACTGTCCCCGTCCTGCTTCTCCTCCTGTAATCTGCTTCTCTGTTTCCTCCTCTGCAGTTTTTGTGCAGAAGAAGTTCATATGCAGACCTTAGGCAAGAGACTTAACAGCTGAAACAGAAGAATAAATATTATCTTTTCTCCTCTCCTGTGTACTTTTATATACACCCCCATAGCTAAATTTTGTAACGACGCTTACGACTGGGTTTCTGAATTTTTTAATTCCTGCCACCAATTATTTTATTTTTTTATTCATTATTTATTTATATTTAAATAGGGACAGTACAAATCAATGAACATTCAACAAATGTAAATATGTCAGATTATGGCCATAGGCTAATTTCCATCTGTTGTCCCTAGACATTATTATGACCATTTCCCACAAACCTCAACATTTCACTAAATTGTGAACAGGAAACAAAAAAAAAAAGCTTAAATTCTTATTGATTACTGGAAGTAATTTGCTTTACCACAAAGATATGTTCTAAAAACTTAAACTTTATAATGAAGATATGGCATCTCTTATTTCAAACAGACAAAATCTTTTATATGAACTGCTAAACAGGTGTTGCTGTCTCCTTCTTATATCCACGAGCAGGAATTCACTGCATTGTGTTACCATAGAAACACATCTTCTAATTTAAAGTAGATGATTAAAATCATCTGTTTTGCACCTGATTTTATTGCTAATCATTGTTTTTACTATTATTATTATTGCTTATTAATATCGTCACTTGCGTATTACTGCTGCTATCACAAACACAAGGTTTCTCGACCTTTGTTCTTTTGTTTAAAACTGTTTTATGTTCAAAGAGTGGATAAATGGCTGCTATGTTTATTTTTTTTAGGTTATTCAGCCTTTTATGGGAGATCAATGGCTTGTACGCAGGAAAATATACACTAATGCAGCTAAATCTAAATATTTTATTTCATTAAATTAATGTATTTATTTAATAAATAAATGAAAGCAACTTTCTTGGTACAGTGAGTTGATTGTCTTTTTATCGCGTTTCTGATTGGGAAAATTAACAGTTTGTATCCTTTTAAAGTTTATTTAAATATGATATTTCGCCCTTTGGTGCAGTTAACAGACATGAAAATTCTGACAAAGGTCAGCTTTTGTGTCTTAAAAAAGCTAAGCTCAGCATAAACTTTAATTTCTAGATTTAGAATATTTTGTCATGATTTACAAAAAAAATACACTGTTTCTGCTACAGGGTTGTTTTTTTTTTTTTGTTGTGCCTATGCTTGGTCAGCATCTAAAATATTGTCCCCCAAAAAAAGATTTTAGTGATGATAATATTTCAACTCGTCAGACATGGAAAGGTTAAAACTTCTTCATTTGAGTTGAAAATTATTATAAGAGCAATAGCGCTTCAAAATCTAACGACACGAGAGAGGGAAACAACAATTTGCTCCATCAGTCTTTGTCAGCAGCTCTGTTAAGCTTTTCACACACCGTTTCCAAATGTCAGAGAGGAAATTAATGCACGGTTTACGTCCCCGGGAACAAAGCATAGCTGGATAACTTATGGTTGTTTTCTATGCTCTTTGCATTTAAGACAAAAAACCTTGAATTCCTTACCACTATACTTAAACATCACTACTTACTAATTATTACTTCCTTTTTCCTGTCAACAATACACTATTTGACATTTAAGATGATTTAATCCCTCCTCCTATAGTCGATACTGGATAAAGATCTGGGGACGTGATTAATGCTGCTGCTGCTGCTGCTGCTGCTGCATCTTTCCTGTATCCAACTTATTTGTGTGAACTGTGCATGTGTGGTAATCTATTTTATAACAAATGAAACACAGCGAGGAAAGAAATGGCTGAAACAAACAAAAAAAAAGCATGCAGATAATGAGCAATTCATGACAATGGGGAAGATTGCAGGCTTTGGGAATGATGATTTAGAGCACTGGTGGGTCGGGACCCAAAAGTGGGTCGCGTGCCTGTACTGGGTGGGTCGTGGAAAGCTGGCCAAAAAAAAAAGAAATACTTAATGTCTGTCATGTTGGACTTGTCTTTTATTTTGAAAGGAACTTTTCTTTTGACAGGTATGCTGTGAAAAGCATGTTGCACAGCAAAATATATAGATTTATGTTTTAAAAAAGATTAGATATGCGCGTTTTAAACAGCTGTCTTTGAAAAAAAAAACTAAATTTGGTTAGTGGAATTCTAAAAAAAAAAAGAAAAAAAAAAAAAGTGGGTCGCGATTTGATGACCGTGGCAAAATGTGGGTCCCAGGGTGAGACGAGTTGAGAACCCCCGATTTAGAGCATTTATAGTTATTGTCTTAACAAGTGTCTCGACAAAAATGTTATGTAATTGTTTACTGCTCACAACCCCTCCCCCAACTTAAATAGTTCTTGTTATTAAACCAATATGTCTGTTTGGAGTAGTGATAACAAAAATGTTAATTTGCAAAAACTTGTGAAGCACACTAATATTTTACTGATTAATAATTCTGTCTGCAGCTGTTCAGACAAAAAAAGTAGCATTCCTGTTTGTCTACTTTTTTTTTTTATCATTCCATTACTTTGTATGTTTTAAATGCTACACACATTAGACTCAAGCTAATTTGGTGCTATTCAATATACAGGCTGCACTGGATGTGTAACTAAATCAAATGTGTCAAAATGAGTGTGTATTTTAATGTCTTTATTGGTTTTTGTGAAGAAAAAAAAAAAAAATGTTTGTAATGCTTTAAGACTTTTAAGGTGCAAAGGATAATTGAATGCAACGTCACAAATGGAAAACCTGCATCCTGATCAATGTGTTTGGTTTCAGAGGCTGCAGTGTGGATGTGCATGTCTGTATGTTATGATTTATTTATGACGGTGGCTTTACGATGGATGGGTGGAAGGGTACGTGTTACCAAATGTGGAATGTAAATGGAATTTAAAATTTCAACACTCAAAATACTTGGTGGTCTTATGAAAATGAACTGTAAGTTTAAAAAAAATATTATGTGCATAATTCTGCAACAAAATGTTATGGAAATAAAACATATATATATATATATATATATATACGTATCAAGGTTAATCAGATGTGTTTATAATTGCATTTCTGAAAAGATGAGCCTGATCTGACTCTTTAGTGTAAACAGTGGGTGCAAAGATTCTTTTAAGTCTGTATTTACCTTCACCAAAGCATTTTTCTTAGTAGACTAGGAGAGTAGGGCTGAAAGATTAAATGCATTTGCGATATTATCGCGATACCATTGCAAAGGCTGCATTTTTTTTTTTTTTTTCTTGTCCTGTCTTGTACTGTCCTGTTAAGTTCAGAAAGTGTCCACATGTTAGTTAGATATGTTGAAGAGGTAAAACCACAGATTTGTTTGCTTTATTGTTGAAATTTAAAATGTATATTTATTTAAAGTTTAAAATAAATCTGAAATTGTTTATTATGAAACAGATTGATTTATTGCTTGTGTTCATTGAAAAATACATGCCAAGAGGCCCTTGAAAAAATACTTTGCATATTATTTGCATACGTTGGAAAAAAAAATACAAAATCGCAATTAGATTATTTTCCAAAATTGTTCAGCACTCTATAGGAGACCAAGCTTTGCAAGAGTGATTTTCTGTTAATAGAGCAGCAACTTAATTAACTTAGTATCAGAATGGAGAAGGATGGCTGTTGTCAACTTATTGCGCAGACTTCGAACTTCCTGATGCCATCAGAAATTAATGAATTTGATTAGAAAGTGCACTTGAAGAAAGTTGGGCTTTAAATTAGGAGGACAATATTTGGAGGTGCTAAAGGGTATGAGAAGTTGGATGACATTAGGAATGCGTACTGCGCAGCGAAAAAGTGAAAACATCCTTTCCGACTCGCCTACTTTTGTCAACAAACTTTATTTAAAGGTTTTTTCTCTCTCTTAATTTGCAATCATTTCTCAGTTTTAGCAGGTCCAGCGCATAGACAAGTAGCTGGAGGCAAAGACTGTGATTAAGAAAACAGGGTGTGGTAAGAAGAAACCGTGGCTTCCCCGGGGGTCAACAGTTGCATGGGAGATGAAATGCAGATTGTGCTATCCTTATAAAATTCCAAGCACACTTTAATTGGATATCCAAGGAAAATGTAAATCAGCTGCTTTTAAAGACATTACTTGCCCCAACCTGAAGAAAAGCATGTGAATTGCCACCTTTATGTCTTATGATCACATTACAGTTACAATGTAATTACAGATCTTATCGACTGACACAATAAGAAACATCGCCTGGAGTCGCCATTATGCACAGCTGCTGTTTAACATAAAGCATTTGCAAGTCAAGGATCAGTGAGTTTTCGAATTCACTCCAAAACCTAATATTTTATTTGTCTAGTTAAAGCTACAAGGGAAACATTTCTTGCTTTGCATTGTGGGATGTGGAGTCCCATTGAAGGATGCATAGAAGTGTTTTTCTTTTATTCATACCGTCATTTCTTGTATTTCTTTGCCAGACAAGCAGGACAGTGATTGGCTAGTTTTTTCCGCAATATCACCACACTTGGTCGGATTCAAATCTTTTTGAGTAAATCAGCCATTGTTTCAGTGAAAACACAAGAAAAGTGCTGAGAAATCACTTTGGCAGAGGTTTTTTTTTTTTTACAGTATCCCTAAAAGCTCACAACACAACACAACATGAAGAACCCCACAACACAACACAAAACAAAACGAAAGCACACAACACAAAACTAACGTTAACATCACTAAGGGTGCATGGGGGAAAAACGATTTATAGCAATTTTTTGGGTGTCGATTATAAAAACTGATTCTGCTTCTCAGTGTCAATCATTTTATTTTATTTTATTTTATTTTTCATATTTTCGTGGGCGACCACTGGGTGGCGGTAATGTACCAACAAGTGAACGCGAGGAAGACTTGCAGCACAAAGAAGAGTTACAGCCGCTGTTATTTCCCTTTAGCAAACAAACCAACAACCATGATTAAACCTGCACCTGTACGATTTCAATCCAAAGCATGGACATACTTTTCATCGATTCCATGGTGAACAGATTTAGACATGACCAAAGCTGTATTAAACTGTAATCCGGACAAGTAGCGCATTGTGTAACATAAACATTACTGCTCGTTTTGTCCGTCACCATCCGGACATAAAGCTAGATAAGACACCCAGCTGCAGACCAATGGACCCTGGATGGGATATTGACTAAACGTATTCAGGTAATTAAGCCAGACAAGGTGGCTATGTGCATTATGTCAGATGGGGCGGACCCAACCCTGTCCATCATAGCAAAGATTGACCATCAGCATTTCTAATAAGTTCAAATTTACCAGTTTTAAATGAGGCAAAATGCACTGTGTGAAATGAAACTCTGACAAACGTGTCCAGCGTAAAGCCACAGTTTGATCCACGACAGAGTAAATAATAAGTGAAACATTGATGACAGATGAAAACAACTAATGTGCGCTGATCATTTCTGAATGTAAGGCTTTCCACACAAACAAATGTTATTCTGTCATTAGTATGAGGGGAAAAAAAGAGATTTTAACTGTGGCTCAGACAGAAAACTGAGGCTGATCTTCACAATGCAATACATTGTGACTTCTCTTTTGGAGCAGCGTAACTACCAGCATGTTGACCAGCTCCTGTTCCTACACAAAAAACTAGACCCTCCAAAGCACTTGATAAACTTTAACAGTTTCAGTTGACAAACTTCAAAAAGTCATGGACAAATTAGTTTTTATTCTATTTTTTTTTTCAGTATGAATAATAATAAATCACTGAATAAATAATGATTAATCAGTGAATGACTGAATGTGATATGATGAGCATTGTTTTTTGGAACTGTGAGTTATTTCTAGAATTTTAGGATTCAACTTATGTGTTTGGATAAGGAAAAAATTGTGATAATCGTCACTGCAGAATTGCAATACTTGTAAAATCAGAATCGCAATTTAAATCGAATCGGCACTGACGAATAGGGATTAAAATCAAATCGGAACAAATGGGTGTCGTCGCAGCCCTTCTTTTTACTTCTGTTAGTGTTTAGCGGGCTGCTTTCGTGTTGTGTTGTGGCGTTTGTAATTGTATTTGCTTTCCTTTTGTGTTGCGTTGCTGTGTCTGTCATTCTGCATTGTGTTGTGACCTTTTAGGGCCACCGTAGTTCTTGGAAGAAAAGACAAAAAATCCTGGTAAGAATAAAGTCAAAAAAATTTCGATGCTTCTGTCTACAGGACTCCATATCCCACAATGCAATGCGTGAAACTTTAGAGGGGCAATTTAAACCTTTTGCATCTTTTTTTTCAGCAAATGATCTCTGATTTATCAATCCATAAGGCCTACACTATGTCTTCATCTGGAAAAAAAGTGCTTAAAAAATGCAACTGTTAGGATGAATTTAAACAATTAAATCCATGAAGTTTCAACAGTCAAAGAATCACTGGTCTACAATTTTAATGACGCATCTGCTTCATAAGCCTCACTAATTAACTTCAAACTGTCCAATACAGAACTGAATAGCCGCAAGCCAGATAAACTTTAGATGTTCACGCTTTGTTGAAAACTACAGACGTCTAAAAATAACTTCCACTGAGACCTCCAGAAACTTGTCAAAAATCAGTGGTGTTTTCTCCGATAAACATGACACATCTGCCAAAGGCAGGCTTTGTTGTTGTTTGGGTAGATTTAGACACAGTTTGCATTCCTAAAGCTGCTGAAGATGATACACAACTCTTTAAAAACTGGACCTGTAATTCATCCAGAAGTTGTTCTCATCCACTACTGAAGCCAGAGTGCCCCCAAGAACACTGGAAGTGACATTTCCGGGGTTTTCAAAAACAACACAGTGGTTTTTCATGGAAACGCTAGTCTGGCAAAGCAACAAGAAATCACGGTGTTAATGAATGAAAAACACTTCTGCTTCGTCGCAATGTTTGCATTCTTCTAAGTGACTACAAATCCCAGGATGCAATGCCTGAAACTTTTTCGAATTTCAAGCCACATGACCATTTGACAAAAAAAAAAAAAAAAAAAAAGTTGATGTTCGAGCCCTAAAAAAAACTTACAAACTGAGTAAATTATCCCGTTTTTTCAGAATAAATACCTTTGATTATTTATGTTATTCATCATCGGCTACAGCTTTAAAAGGCTATTCAATGTTATCTTCTACCTATCCCTGTAGGGGGTTTGAGGAATCTGCTTATATGTGTCCCAGCTTAGAATAGTCACAGTATGTCCCTCACTGGGAATCGTACCAAGCACACAGAGGTAGAAATGCTCACCTCAGCACTATTCTACACCATCATGCCTCCCTAAAGTCACTTTCCATATTCATTTAATTGTGGCGTTGACTCACAAAGCTGCCGAAAACCTTCTTTTGGAGATTTTGCACCTAATGACCAGCTTTTGAAGATTAGTTAGCAACACATCCATTAAGCATTCAACACTAGACATGACACATCCATTTCACTCTTTATGTGGTCACAGATAGTGTTAAGAAAATAACCTTGGGTGTAATGAATCAGGAGTGAGTGAATAGCTACTCTGATGTTAACCACACATAGCTTTTTGTTGTTTATAATATACACACTCTCCTCTTAGTACACAACATTCAAACCATTGTTTTTTCCCCTTGCTTTTCATCAATTTTGATGCTCAGTTTAAAATTCAGCTGGTGATTTGAACCATGTCTATTCCACTCAAGACTTTTAGTTGGTGAAATTGGATTTGTAAGGACCACTTTACCAGGTGCTTCCAATAACGTTGACGAGGAGCAGAAAGTAAAGTAACTCCTTTTTACAATGAAGCTAGTAATGAGCCTGTTTGTGGTGATTCTAGCCCGCAGATGAGATTGTTTTACT
This sequence comes from Gouania willdenowi, assembly GCF_900634775.1. Taxonomy (NCBI): domain Eukaryota; kingdom Metazoa; phylum Chordata; class Actinopteri; order Blenniiformes; family Gobiesocidae; genus Gouania; species Gouania willdenowi. The sequence goes on along the minus strand of NC_041057.1, from coordinate 6,674,506 downwards.
CAGCTGTTACATTGACAATCTCCAGCATGTAGACTTAGATTAAAGGGCCCATGTTACGCTAAATCAACTTTCCTGTGCTTTAAACATCATAAAAGTGCTATTATGCCCCAAGTGTTTTTTTCATTGATTCCCTCAATCGTTAGTTGGAGGGTGATTTGCTCCTTTCTTACTGCAGGTTGAGCCCAAACACCTCCTTACAATTTGATGACGCGTTCCCACTTTGATGACAAATTTGACATTTATAAAGCAACATGAGCTTGGCTACGGAGTGGGTGGGAGGAGGGCGGGCCGTCCTCTGGCCCTATGTCACCGTGCGGGGAGGAGGAAGTCAGTGTCCTGTCTATAAGTAGGCTGAAAATCAGCCTGTTTGTGTAGAGTTGCTCAGAAAGTGACTTTTCAGAGGCTAAAACTATGGAAAACAGGCGAGTTTCAGAAAATAAACCTCATATACTACGTTTTTGGGGTTCTTAGAACAAATGGAGATGGGTGAAAAATAGCATGACATGGGACCTTTAAACCTAGCTTGTCATAAATCCAAGAGTAGCAACAGGTCAGAGTAGCAACCCAGTGGTTACAATAACTAACAATCAGAGTCTTTAATTAGATGTTCAATATTAGCTTTTTGCCAATATCTGGTATAAAATAGAATATGGCTTTTTTCATACCCAGAGGGGAAATTCCCTTTTGCAGCAACAGAATACAATAGCAGACAGTAGAAACTAAAATAAATATTAACATACAATAATAGCGCAAAATAAAACTGTAGGTCAGACATAAATTAGAAAACAAAAATGTAGAAATGACACTCGAAGGAATTTGGTTGGTGGGTGTGAATGTGTTGACAGTTGTTGGGTTAATCAGTGGTGTTAAACAGTGTGCCGATATTGTCCAAAACTACATTTCTGATTTCCCATATTAACCAATACTGAAATATGGCCCCCTCCGCCAACCTGATTTTAGGTCACATTTATATAAATCATGTTTTAAGAACAACAACAAACAAGGAATATTTGATGATGTTTACTGTGAAACTAACAATACAAAATAAAATAGCCTTTCAATATTGTGCAGCAAACATTACAAAGAACATTTGTCATAGTGGTGCAGATCATTTAAGATAGCTAGTGAGCTCGAGAGTTAGCATTAGCTTAGCAGCTCGTTAAATATGTACAAAACAGGGACCAAAGAAACACAACATAAACACTGTCTACCAATTGAAAGCATCTACAGACATTGCTTTAGTATACAAAATGGAGGTCAACAAGCCATTTCAATTAGTCAAGGAAGTGTGTTTCCGTACTCCCTATTTTGACAGGAAATAACCCATATCGTAAGATCAGGTCGAGGATCCCAAAATCTGTGGGAAAAGCCAATCGATATTACATTATATGGCAAATATCGGCTTGGATTAATCTCTAAGAAATTCTATTACTATTGATAATTCCATGAGGTTTGTGCTAACTCTTTAGGTTGTGGAATAAGATTATCAACATGAAAACAACATGACTCCAGATGTGTGGAAACACCTTAAATCCATTGTTGGCAGAGGTTATCGTCAATCTGTGATACTGGATTTGATGGCAATTATTGCAAATTGACTGAAATGACAATTCCTCAAGATTTACACAGGGTCTTGAACCGGTAAACCTCACTTCCTCCACCGTTACACCACCACCACCCACAATACACCACATAATACATTAGTAAAAATAAAGCAGCCTTTTTAATGAGTGACTTCTTTTACCACAACATATTCCTTTCTCACATCCCACATAGTCTTGCCATGAAAACACTCCACCTCCCATTTAAAGCTGAATCACGTATGCAGCCTGTGTGTTAAGTGCTGTTTTGCCTGATGTGTAGGCTGATTATGTGGGTTTCTGCTCCAGGTGAAGGATTTCAATCTGTTATTCCAGTGACATGCAGGTTGGTTAGATTGGGAGCTCTAAACCGTAGGAGTGACAGTGATGTGTTTCTTTGTGCGTTTGTGTTGTGAAGTGGGAATCCCCAAATACGAAAAGGTTGGAAAAGGTGGACTTTTCCTGTCATGCTGCGTGAAACAATAATAAATGCCCTTAAAAACAGTTGGAGGAATAGAAATAGACGCTGAACCTCTCAAATGTTCAATATCTAAGAAATATGAGTTCAAATAAAGTGACTCACAGTTGGAATTTTGATTGCAAGCACCACAAACCCAATGCCCACATTTGGCTTTGTCTCTTCAAGAAAAACTTCACCCTACCTCCCCTCCCTCTACCTCTGGACTTGTTCACGCCTACCTTTGCGTCTTCTGCTTTCAGAATACATTCTTTAAAAAAAAAAAAAGGGATGTTTTAACAGTACAGCGTATGCGACTTACTTTAAAGGTCACAAGACCACTTTACAGGCTCGGCTCGGATGCAGCAGCACACGTTGGAAATGAAAAGTCGTTAAAATTGGTCAGAGAAACATTTGCTTCTGCTGTTTTGATAAACAGTCCCCGTGAGTCTAAAGTATGACTCATCTATCAATTTGGTGCAGCCACCAGGCGCAGACTGTGCAGTTTGCAGCTCTTTCACTGGTGTCCTCCCTTAATTATTCCTCCTCCTGTCATTACTACCGATAAAGAAACCTCAACACTGTGCAGAGGAGAGGCAATGCAACAAATGTGTTTTCACTCTAATACATAAATTCAATAATCACAATTCACATTCCTGCTCATAAAACATTATTTACCAAGAGTTAGCTCTTGTATAGTGCTATCACGCTATTAATAATGCATTAACTCGCTCTGTAATTAATTGATCTAATGAATTTATTTTTATTTTTTAAATTGCTGAGAAAAGGCCTCAAACTTGAGGTATTTTCTTTTGATTTAAATACAATATTGTGGCAGATCAAAAGATTGATATATACAGTGGATATAAAAAGCCTACACATCTTTGTTCAAATGCCAGCTTTTTGTGATGTCAAAAAATGACACCAAAATAAATAATTTCACAACTTTTTCCACCTTTAATGTGACCTATAACATGTACAATGCAATTAAAAAACAAACTGAAACCTTTCAGGGATGTGAAGTAAAAATAAAAAAAAAAACAAAAACAAAGAATGAGGTTGCAAAAGTGTGCACACCCTCTTTTAACTAGGGACGGGGCTGTGTTCAGATTTGACCAATCACATTCACACTCATGTTAAATTGGAGTCAGCACACACCCGTCACCATTTAAAATGCCTCTGATTAACCCCAAATAAAGCTCAGCTGTTCTAGGCTTTTCCTGACATTTTTGTAGCCACACCATCCAGCACAAGCCATGGTCCACAGAGAGCTTCCAAAGCATCAGAAGGATCTCATTGTTCAAAGATATCAGTCAGGTGAAGGGTACAAAAGAATTTCCAAGGAATTAAATATAACATGGAACACAGTGAAGACAGTCATCATCAAGTGGAGAAAATATGGCACAACCGTGACTTTAACATGAACAGGACGTCCGTATGACAAGACGAGAAGAAAACTGGTCAGGGAGGCTGCCAAGAGGCCGACAGCAATATTGAAAGAGCTGCAGGAAGTTCTGTCAAGTACTGGCTGTGTAGTACATGTGACAACAATCTCCCATCTTCTTCATATGTCTGGGCTATGGAGTAGGGGGGGCAAGACAGAAGCCTTATCTTGTGAAAAAAAACAAACATCCAATTGCATTTTGCAAAAACACATTTGTAGTCTCCCAAACACATGTGGGAAAATGTGTTCTGTTCCGATGAAACCATGGTTGAACTTTTTGGCCACAATTCCAAAAGATATATTTGGCGCAAAAACAACACTGCTCATCACCAAAAGAACACCATACCTACAGTGAAGCATGGTGGTGGCAGCATCATGCTTTGGGGCTGTTTTTTCTTCAGCTGGAACTAGGGCCTTAGTCAGAGTGGAGGGAATTATGAACAGTTCCAAATACCAAGCAGTGTTGGCACAAAACCTTCGGGCTTCTGTTAGAAAGCTGAAGATGAAGAGGAACTTTTTCTTTCAACACGACAATGACCCTAAGCACAGCCACATCAACAAAAGAATGGCTTCACCAGAATAAGACTGAGGTTATGGAATGGCCCAGTCAGAGTCCAGACCTGAATCAGATTGAGCATCTGTGGGGTGATCTGAAGAGGGCTGTGTGTGTAAAGAAGAGTGGGAAAATAGTGGGAAAATATTGCCTCATCAAGATGTGTCACACTGATTGACTCTTACCAAAAAGACTGAGTGCTGTAATAAAAGCCAACCTGGCTGCCACCTTTAGTTTTGACCATCGGGGGGGGGTATTGCAGTGTACTTCTGTCAATCTTCAAAAAAATATATTGCTATAAAGTTAGCACACAATAAGAACCCTTTTCTGAGCAATACAATTATTGAACACCAAACTTGTTGCTTTTTCTCTCCTTCAGAAAACAATATTTATCCTGTGACTTTGTTCATTTGTCAGTCATTGGTTCTGAACAATGTCATCTTGTCCAGTGTGGAGTGGAGACACTGCATGCTCATATCATATTACAGCTAGCATTGTCCGAGTTAAAGTGTTAAAGTCCCAAAGTCCCAGCCTCGTAGTCTTTACTTCAGATGTGAAAATGTTTAATCACCTCCAAAACTATAAACACACGTACTGGTACCAACTCATTTGTTGGTGCTAGTCCTGCTGGAGCTAAAACTAGGAATATTTCTGTAAAGAAGCAAAATCAGGATTGTGAAGGCAGATCTGCTGGACCTCTCGATGGCTCAAATAGGATTGAATTAATGCACACTCATGGATAAAAGCACAACCAAGAGAAAATAATATCAAACTAAACACTGAATGCAATAGTGGTTGGCTGTGGGTTGGCTCTCATATTTATAATAACACATGTAACATCTATTTTAAATTATTATTTTCTTTCCATTTTTAGGTTTGCTTCTTAAGACATGTTATTAGGGCCAAATCCGAGTACTACAAGATTAAAGTCGCAATATTTTTAGATTAAAGTCGTCGTTTTTTAAAGAATAAAGTCTTACTGTTATGAGAATAAAGCCGTATCTTTAATGGTACAGCGCACAGAATTCCCTGTTTAAGTGAACGCAACTTAAATTGACCACTTCCAGCCAGTTCCTCGTCGACTAAAGAGGCTTTTTGCTTTAAATCTGTCTGGTGATTTCATCAAAAATAAACACAAAAGTGGTTTTAAAGTTCTTTATCTGATAGCGGCGTGGTGATGATGGGCTAAATAGCTCAGTATTTCACCATGTGTGAAACCTAAAGAGAAATATAAATATTTTATTCTCATGAAATGACAACTTTTATCTCAAAATATTATGACTTATCTTGAAATATCATGACTTTAATCTCATAAAACTATGATTTCATTAAGACAAAACTTTATTCTCATAAAATTGAAACTTTATTCTTGAAATATTACGACTTAAATCTCATTGTGCCAAGATTTTTTATTTTATTTTAATGTGGCCCTAATACGCTGTCATAGTTTCTTCATTACAAAGTCAGATTTGATGAAAGTCTGTAAAATGTCAAAGTTTTCATTACATTTAAAATTTTTCACCAAATATCCGTAAGCTACGTAATAAAGAATGCTTCGGTATGTATGTTCACTTCCACTATAATCTGTGTAGATCTATAAAAAGACGTTGACCTCTGCTCCATCTGGCTTTGTATCATAGCCAGATCAATTGTGAAATGTAGTCCTCATGGTAATTACGAAGATGATTTGCTTTTGTTTTTCCAAATGACATGAAAACAGAGTAGCAGAGCTAGATCTGCACTGCTGCTCACATGTAACAGGAAAAAAAAGGACATTGAGCAAAAATCTGGAAAGTGTCCTTCACGGCTCTCCCTATAAACTGAAAATACAGTAGCCATGAATACATGAAAGCTGAGCAGTAGTTAAATGGCTGAAGCAATAGAAGGATACGAATGTTTTTAATCATATTAAAACATTGCCACCAATATAACCTGCTCGTTTCATGCAGTTAATAAAATCATTTCATGAAACCTCAGTAGTTCTTCACCGAATGTAATTAAATCGTTGACTGCATCACAATCCGCCCGCTTTATTACATTATGACCTGGACAACAAAACAATTTAATTCCAGGTTTAATGTTAGGTCAGCGCACGTGGTTTAAAACGCAGCCACTCCATGGAAGATTTTGTCCTTTAAACCGTGAGTTTTCCGCAACCATTTTTTTCGAGTTATTTGCTGGATACCCTTTACAACAGAAGGATTCATGAAACAATTTTCACCTTGAGCGCGTCACATCATAAAGCCAGTGTATTAATCAGGAGTATAGACTGCTCACATTGTAAACCAACAGTAACTGGCCCTGTGCAGCCGAGCCATGTCTCCTTCAATAAATGCCATTAGTAATCAGCACAGATAATTGATCAAGACTACGTGTGGCTCTTAATTTGTCTCATCATTTTCTTTTGAAAGCATACACATTAATTCAAGTTTAGCTCGATTATATACAGTATGCTGCAAATAAAGACAACTTGGGTTTCATTCGGTCTAACTCTAACTTTTCAGGATATCATAAATTGGAAAACGAACAAGTGATTAGATCTTGAGGATGCAGGTCAATAAATGGATTCCTGATCAGTTTGAAAAACCGATAAATCCCTATGTTCTGCTCTTTAAGCTGGTTCTACAACACCCCCTGCTGGTGACTTTTAACACTACATGCTCTAGTCACAGGTTCCATTTCACTTTGTTTTGAAATATCTGTAGAAATTTCTTGCAAGGTCCGAGTGAGATAAATGCCAATATCTGTCAAAAAGGAGATTCTCTTGTTTAATCTTTTCTAGTTTAAATAAGAAGACGTATAAATGATGTTTTCCACTTTTACCATTAAACCTAAAGGATCTTTTTCCTACATTTGATGTAGATCGTCTTTGTTTGGCTTAAACCTGCACATCGCGATCATAAATACATGCAAATTGCATTTAAAAAATTTCATTTTTGTTTTTTTTTATGTTGCTTCATTTTGTCTCTATTTTTCATTGTTTGGTCAAATTTAATTAATTTTTTTTCTTTTACTAATTCTGATGTTTTGTTTGTGTCATTTTGTCTTACTCCTGTAATTTAAAAAAAAAAAAAAAAATATATATATATATATATATATATATATATATATATTGGAAGTAATTTGTTTGTGCATTTGTTGTTTAGTAAATTTTTCTGTCATTATTTTTTTCAAATCTTGATGCTTTGTCTGTTTAGTTATCATTTTTGTATTTTGTTGTGTTTTGTAAGTCACTTTATGTATTTTGTTGTTGTTTGGTGTCTTTTTTTTTAAATTTTGTTTTGGTATACATTTCTCTATTTTCTTGTCATATTATATATACGTCAAATATATACGTACATATTATATAAGTGCTGGTCATATAATTAGAATATCATGAAAAAGTTTATTTATTTCAGTGTGTTTTTGGAGTCATTTTGTCTCTATTTGTCATTGTTCGGTAAATGTTACTTTAAAAATATATGTTCATGAAGTTTTGTAATGTAATTTTTTTGCATATTTTTTGGAGTATTTATTTTTTTTTTTTCAGTGTTTGATAAGAAATTAAAAAATTCAAATTTTGAGGTTTTGTTTGGTATCAACTGGTCTATTTAAGTGTCATTGTATATATATTTTGTGTGTGTTTTTGGAGTCTTTCTATCTCTATTTGTCTTTGTTTGGTACATTTTACTGACTTTTTTAACCTAATTTTCATGTAGTTTTCTTTGTTTGGGTCATTTTTGTCTTTTTTCCCCCAATCTTAATACATTATATTGTAATGAGGATTAAATACTCCATCGCAGAGCATCCAACATACCTTTTACTGAGTGAGTACGTGTATTGAACTGTATGTGATCCCTGGCTAATGCATTCGCAGGGCAAAAGGTATCGGAGAGCCATGACGGGTTTCTTGTTCATCAGATTATCACATGCTAATTTAAAGATGCCAACTAGGCTTTTCTGTCACATGACGTACGTGCAAATGTGATTGTATGAATTCACTCTGTGGAGTTTAACAGGGCTGCTGTGCATGGATTTTTGTCAGACGTCCACATGACAGCAGTAGCTACAGAAGTAGCTTACTTCCACCAGTGTGACTGATAAATTCACTGAACGTAATGCACTTGGGCAGGAAATGCAGTTGGGTTGTTTTCCTCTAAAAGCTAACAGCAGATGAAAGATTAAACCTCTGAAAAAATAAAAGACCTACTTTTTAGCGGTAGTGAAACCTGGCTGCTATAGGAACACCTTCTGTCACTGGTTATTTGCCGTTACTTTTGAAGTAAGTCCAACCATAAACAGTCGCTCAGAGGAAGGATGAACTGGCTAGCTGATTGGCTGCAAAAGAAAGCTGTCTGGTTGGGTTGAGTGCGTGCTTCAGAAAAAGGAGGTCAGGGCCAGCTGTCTGCTCCAAACACTCCTATGAAGCCATTCATAGTCAGCTCTGCACTGCATGAGAAGAGGAATTGTGGCTGGAATAAATCACAAAATAACACAGTCCGAACATCAAAACGTATAACCGTGGGCAGTCGGTCTGATGGGAGCACACACTGATCTGCACTGCCATAACCCACTGGATCAAAAGGCAGCCAACACTTCAAGTACGACTCCTTCCTAATGGTGTGGCTTTTAAATGGAGCGAGTTCACCCTATGTTCACCAACGTTTCTCTAAAATTCACATCTTTGGAAATAAAAAGTGGGCTATCCATTTATGGCTTAGATTTACAGTAGAAGAACACAGAATAATCCCAGCAACAACCCATTTAAACCCACAAATACTAAAGTTTCTTATATTTGTAAACTGAATGTCCAATTTAACAAAAAAAAAAAAAGAATAGAAATGCTACATGTGATGGTTTTTAGATGTTATTTTATTCTTCTGAATCTTTCAATCAGAGTGACTGCTCTCTATGGGTTGAAACCCGGCTATTACAATGTATTTTTGCTATTGGCTGATCATGTGATGTTTTGGGACCACATTGCGTCACAAATAAGCACAGTTAGCTCCGCCCCTTTGATGAAAACGAGCACCTGTGGGCTCTACAATCTGTGGTGAGTATTGGATTGAGAGAATAGTGAATAGTTATATTGAGTAGCTAGTTAACATTATAGATTGTTCATTGAAGATTTCATCGCAAATACTGGGCGTGTCTTAACTCAAGGCTTTTTTTGAATTTCCCTCCTAGTGGCAGGTCAGAGGAAAGCAGGAGATTAGTTATTCTTTAAGTGCACATTAGTTAGTAATTAGTCATTTAGTTTAAAAATGGAATAACCAAAGAACAAACAGTACACTGATTAATTAAGCTCCTCAAGATCTTTTTTTGCATCCAGTCTTAATCATCATTTAACACAATGAAGCTTATAACAAGACTTGTTCATTTCAATAGTGGCATAGGAACAGCAGAAAGCAAGATTCTGCTACTTCCCCATTTCCTAGCCACCCATAGTTCTTTTGTGTCCATTTTTTTTTCTGGCCAGTAGCAGTCTCAACACTTGGCGAGAAAGAAAGAAATCCTCCCATATGAGTGGAACCGCAAAGGTAAATTGGCTCCTCTTTTACAATTGCTGACTGTGTGATTTTCCACCTGTCCAGCAGTAACAAAATATTGACCTGAATGACAGTGCTACGTGCTGTTAGCACCGTAAAACCCAGCGGCTGCTAAATCACTGGTGACCTTTCAAAGCGGGCCGCCTTTCTCCACCCGCCACATTTTCAATGTGCTCCAATAATAGCATTTCCTTTTCTGAGTTTCCAACGAAGCATCAAAGCGTTTGAAATCGACTATACAGCAGCTTCCCATCCCCAGCATCCCTGGTGTCTTCCTCTCTATGCTCCTTTGAGTCTTTGCATTACTGCCCTTACTGCAAATTCAGCAGCTCTAAATCTACGCTAAACTTTTTCAATTTGTCATACTCAATATCACAATAATTGACTGTGACATGCATACAAAAGTTTCCAGCAAGACACAATACGAGGCCAAACTGAGAAGCATTATTAAGCACCAGAGCCCGTGTCACAAAGAAATCAACTAAGGTTGAACTGTTCGTACAACTGAAGGGAAAGATTGAATGGAAAACTGAGAATAATTTGTACTGAACAGAAAGAATGTTCCCTGTCAGCTCCCGGTGAGTTTGTGGTATAGTAATGGTTTTATGTTTCAATCTGGTGTACAGCACCAAAGTGGGGTTAATGGGGAGGAAAAGCACTGAAAGGCAGATTCACTAGAGGTTTAGTGATATTAAAACATACAAACGTCACTCCAAACGTCACTAATAAGGAGTACAAAGCCCAAGGAATCAGGTGTGCACCGCTGCTGCACTTCCCAATGTTTCCCTCTGATGAATATGCATAGGCAGATCTCCCAGGGGGAGCAAAAATATGGGAGGAGTGAACGCAAATGAATGAATGCAGGGGGAGCAATGTGATTCATGAAATCTGGAACCGTTTGTGGCGATAGTTTTAGTACCAGAAAATGCCACAACTGAGAAGGACACACGCAGACATCATCGCTACCGTAAATGTGGACAGAAAACACAGCGGAGATGGAAAAAAAAGGCTCCAGTACGTGTGTGTGTGTGTGTGTGTGTGTGTGTGTGTGTGTGTGTGTGTGCGTGTGTGTGTGTGTGTGTGTGTGTTGTGTGAGAGAGAAAAAGAGGTTTGCTGTGCAAAGGCCACCTTTCAGTCCATGTTTTAACTGTCAAAGTCTCGTGTCATATTGATGTCAGGACAGAATCAGATGCGTAATTTACGCATGATCACTGACGGTGACATACGAGTGTGTGCGTGACAGCGCTGCTGAGACCTGCACTGGATGATGGTCAGTAATTCATTTTCAAATGGTGCAGAGTGATTGACAGACTGTGTAGCTTCATTAACTCAGATCAATGGTAGATCAATAGGACGGTTTCTGTCCAAATCTGCCTATTTTACATGCACTGATCAGAGCAAAGTTACAGGACCGAATTGAGCACCCATATTAAATGAGGGAGAAAAAATATCATTAGGTTTAAAAAAAAAAAAATAAAATAAAAAATTGTTAATGTTTGTGCAGCAGAGAAGTCCATCTGCCACAAATTTCACTTCCTCAAATGTTAGTGCTTGACGCAAAATGCTCATTTAAATAGGGGCGGTCTGCACCAGTTCTGCTCGTGCACTAATGATTGCTGCAATCTTATTGAGTTCTGCGCAGCAGGTGAGGAAAAAGCAACTGAATTACCACTCTATCTTTATTTTTAGTGAACCCGGCCCTGAGGGTATATCAAGAAACAGTCATGAATATTGGACTGGGTCGAGTATAAACCAAACTATGGCATATCAGAAGAAAACTAAGAAATATGACGAACGAGTTGATCAAATTCATAAGTGATCATGCAGGAATTCTTCTTTATAATGACCGGACTCAAAACGCCACTCACTTTGTTCTTCTTTTTCTGTACACTAGTTAAACCTGCTACTTCTCTGTTATTTGGGAATGGATCGGGCTGAAATTCGGTAGGTATAATTTATGGATGTGTATGCAACGAAAGTCGATTTCTCATTTATTTGCAAGTCAAAGAGAGAGAGAAGATAGTCGTGTGATATATCATTTAAATGGTAATTCAATGTAGATTAGAATTATGCCTTGCACAATTTGATTAGGGGCCGAGTAAAGTTGTTTTCTCATTTATTTGTGAATCAAATATTGCGACAGTTGGTGGTACCGTATCATTGACACATAACAATATATGAATGGGGCTTTTTTTTTTACTCGGTGGAACCGAGTCATTTGGCTGAATTCGCTGGAAAATGGGAATTATGTGCTATTCGATGAGGAGATTGTAAGTGTGTTATGGAGACTTCTGCTAGAATGTCTGCAAATGCACATTTACTACCGATGGTCCGTGAATGCGCCTGACTTCAGTCGAGCAGCCAATAGAAATGCCCAAAACAGCTCATTGAGCACACGTTTGCAGAAAGATCTCAACATTGTTTTTCACTCCTTCACAAACATTGGGTTTGTTGTCAAATTGTCATATGACTTAAACTTTGGAGATATTTGCAAACTGCATTGTGGGATTGAGAATCCTGTAGAACAGTGGTTCACAAACCTTTTCTGTTGCGTTTGTGTTGAGTTTATGTTTTCATGTTTATACACACCCAGTGTCTTATGAACGAGGTGCTGAGACTTTTTCTCTAAACCTGCTCTGTTTTTTCAGGCCAACAGTGCATAAAATTGCCATAACACAACTTACATATCTACAGGCAGGACTCCAATAAATGATCCTGTTATAAGCTCTGAAACCATTTCATCACAACTTGAGATTTATCTCGTGTCCTTCAGTTTTTGAATGAGGTTTTCCCCATTCTGTGTTTCTGTTTGTACAATTATGAGAGTGTTTGTGAATGCTTTAGTCTTTGTCAAAACAAAAAGTGTTTGTGTTGCGTGCTCCGGTTGGAAATATGCGTCTATACAGAGCAATAGTTCTCCCAGGGGTTTATTTACAGTTTCTGCGGTAGTTCAAATCCCATAAGCAGCGGAACTTCCTCAGGTCACACATTATGAACAGCTCCACCACCTCCAGAAAATATTACCAAGTGGCCCATGTTAGGTTTGACGTCACGACTCCTTAAAGCTGCAGCCCGCGTCTCATGAAAGACCAAACATGCATCGACTAAAATTGGTTTTAATCTTTTTTATAAAACCCTATTTCTGTTTAATAGACAGAATATTACCAATATTATATAAAAACTAAAGTTATACTCAGCTCCTAAACTCAGGCTACATCACAACTATAGGCTACATCACTTAATGCAGAGACAAGATTTTAAAAAATACAAGGACAAATAATATTCCTTGACTTCAAGTCATTTACCTGCACAAAATCAGACTGCTGCACTATGCATAACAAACCCAATAATACCATATAGTTAAAGTCTATTATCAGAATAATTTACAATCCGTTTTCTTCCCTTAATTCCACGTGTGCTAGTTTCTTGTTAAACTTTGATGTCGACCTAACAAATGTTCAGTGTTACTTTGTTTCCTGCGTGTGAGTGTGACTTGTTATCTCTTGTCATGTCACGCCACACCTGTGTTTGTTTTTCTTCGCTCTTTGCATTTTCAGACTACGGACCCTGTTTTGATGTGTGAAACGAAGCAAAAGGCGAGAAACGAGCCCGACGCAGGTGTCACCCACTGCCAGCCTGCAGGGTCACAAACACTCCGTAAAAGTTTGTCACGCATTATTTCCCCACTTAATCCAGATAAAACAGCAAACAGAAAAATTAAATCCAAATAAAATGCAAAATAATATATATATACATATATTTATTTATTTAAATGTGTAATCTCATAGTAAACAGGGATAGCCTATTAGCTGTCGTATTTGATATGTGATTACATAATCTCTCCTGGTGGGTTGTGATCAAACTGCCCAAAGCAGGTCAGATAATATCATACGATAACATTTACCAAGGTCTCTTCTCAGAGACTCTGTCATTGTTATGCTCCCTGAGCAACTACAGATTGATTGGACACACACTGAAACCTTTGACCAAATAAACCCTGTGTCTGCATTTTCTTAAACCCTTCAACTTGACTCAGTCTCATTTAATTCAAAACTGCCACAACAATTGGGGGCTCGTCTCGAGATCTAAATACATCAGATAAAAAGGTAAGTGCAGACGTTTCCTTCTTAACATTTCAGATGGAAATCTGTGCTTTGCCTGTTAAATGATTGACGAGATAAAGAACTCGTTAAAATCTTAATTTGTGGTGGTGAAATAGTGGGAAAAGAGACGTGAAGCAGTCAAGCACGAGGATATAAATTTCTGATATGACACTTTTCAGAAGCCTTACATTTGTTTAAAATATCAAATCAAATTAAAATATACTTTTTTTTTATTGATCTTATGTAATGATTTAATTTTTCCGAGACACTGAATTTTGGATTTTCATTATCTGTAAGCCATAATCATCAAAATTTTAAGAAATAAAGGCTTGAAATACTTCACTCAATGTGCCATGAGCCTATATCATGTATGGGTTTGACTTTCTGAAATGAGTGACTGAAAATATTAAACCTTTTTTTAGATATACCTGTATATATATATACACACATTTACGTATACGCATTTGAGTATGATACTACTCTCTACATTAAAGCAATATGCACTTTGTAATTTTTTTTCTTTTTCTTATTCCGTTTCGGGTTTTATTACATTTTTTTATAATAATAATTCAGGTCTTGTTACATTTCGTGCTCTAACATGCCTAAATAATAAAAGGTAGGAACTGGCTACATCTTTAATTAAAAATCTGTGTATTTTACATTTTAACCTCTGTGAAAGTAGTAGCCTATACTTCTCATTTCAGGTTTGTGGTTTTATTTATTTGTAAAACGATGAATGACTTTCTTTATCAGGCTAGACTTTAATTGGGTGGTCAGCAGCTCAATAAGTTCAATAATCTTGTGTTAGTTTCTGTGTGAACAGAGGCTTTATCCTTACTTGGTATAGATTTGATGGTCTGTGAGGGAAGTAAGCCAGTTTGCTCTGTCTTGCATCCATTAAACCAGTGGTTCCCAAACAGTGTGCCATGGCACATTGGTGTACCGTGAGGCAAGTCCAGGTGTGCCGTGGTATTTTGTGACAACCATATCGTTGCGGCTATCTGCCTGAAATCTCCGAGCACAGTGACTTCATTTTTGGCGTGTGCACCTCGCGACGTCCCGTGCCTGTCAAGATAATGGCGCGTTCATACCAAACGTATGGCAAGCCCTTTTAACATTTAATAAGTCTGGCGGACATGTAGCAATTTAGTTTTCAAATGTAATTTTGACATGTTGAAATGTTAATTCAAGATATCTGTAAAGCCATTTTCACACGGAACAAATATATTTCAACATGTCAAAATGTCATTTCGACATGTAGAAACTGAATTGCAGATATCTGCAATTCAGTTTCTACATGTAAAAATGTAATTGCAGATATCAAGAATTCAATTTCAACATGTTGTAATTCAATTGCAGATATCTGTAATACAATTGTTACGTGTAACAATTGAATTGCAGATATCTGCAATGTGAGAACAATTACATGATATGAGTGATAACACTTGTTATAAAGGATGTGCCTTCAGATTTTGACTTGTCCTTTGGTGTAAAGTTTGGGAACCACTGTATCAGACATCACATGAGAAAACGTATACGTGACACAAGTGGCCAAATGAAATATAATGGAACCAAAAAAAGGTCAATTAGGGAGGCAAGGCAATAAAAAAGTAATGAGGTTTCTTTCTTCCCTCTGCTATTCTACATGTAAATTAAGTCCTTGTACACGTCTACACCACTCGCTCTGTCCTTAGATACAACTAATCTGGGGTATTTACCTCACACAATAAAATATTCAACTTTACATTCGCAAACTCCATTTTTTTTGCATTAAAATAGAAATACAAGTGAACATGGCGACTTCTGTCTTTCATCTTGCCTAATTACACATTCAAAAGCAGCAGTTAGCCGGAATGTATTCATTAAACTGGTTTATATATAGTGCTGGTAATTGTGATAGTTTATCTGGAAGCTATTATACGTCACTGAAACCTTGACCTGTGAGTCATCCACATCTCTTTGGTGTACAGTGGAATATTAAGTAGGTGGAAGCGTTTAGTAAAGACTGATTGATGAAAGATAAAGCTACTGTATGCACAGCTTTTTATTCAGGCACCTTGAGCCTTGATTAACATAGAAAATGACTCCTGCACTAATTATTTTAATGCATGTGAAGAAACGATGATGACCAACATAAATTAGGCATGTGTGAGAATGCCAATCTCCATGTTTATTATTAATGATTTTGATGAGATTGCAACAATCAGGCCCGGACCTCTTTACTTTCACTACGAGTGGAGTGTGTATTGGTTGTGTTTGATTGAACACAATTTTCAATCTATTCCTTGAGCACTTAATGTGTCCTACATATTCTATAGGAGACACTACTTAAAGCGCTTGAATCAGAATCAGTTGACCCTGACACAAATGTTCCATCCTGCGTGACATAATCACATACTTACATAAACGGTTAAGAAAGAGCGCAGCGAGGATCGCACGGCCACATGTTCTCAGGGTGTCACTTTGAGCTGGATTCTAATCTGCACCAACTAAAAGTTTAAAAGATAAACATAATCACCTTTCATTAGACTTGCAAAACTAGGTTCAGCAACAGCAGGGAAAGAGAACAGTTTTAAAGAACGGCAAGCAAAATAAAACAGATTTCAATCCTTACTAGTGCCGCGAAAATGTATTTAGTCGATGAATTTAAAATGTTTAATTCATTAAAACTTTTTTTTTTACAAAATTAACACAGTTCTGTTTACTTCCGGTGTTAACTGACCCTTAACTTTTGTGTGCAGCTAAACCAGAGGTGGGCAACAAAAATGTTTGTTTGCTCAAAGGGCCACATGATCAACATTGATGTCAGCATTTAGAATAATGATCAATATGAGCATTAACTCAGGAAACGACAAAGTGTTTTTGTAATAATTCTGTGGTTTTTTGCTCGTTGTGAGACATTGTGTAGTACCTTTGTGTGTTTTTGAAGTATTTTTTGTGTACTTGTCATTTACTGTATTTTCCTGCAATGTTGTATTTTTTAATGTGTTCTTGCCTTTATTTTGTGTATTTTTCTGTCATTTTGTACATTTACTTTGGCGGGGCTGCATAAAATTAGGCAGAGGGCCGCATGTGGCCCCCGGGCCACCAGTTGCCCATTTCTGAGCCAAACCTAGAGACATAGGTTGTGTTCGAAAGCGCAACGTACTACTCATACTAAGTTTAACGTCAAAGTTAGTATGTAGTGCATTCACATTAGATAGTATGAAAAGATTGAGTACGCGAGAAATACACAGATGTATAGGCTACTATATCGGGATTTTTTTTAAGTATGCATGGTGGGCACACTAGTAATACTTAACCGCCCCCAAAATCTAAAATCATCCTGGGACTGGCTTCAAGTTAAAAACCAAACATCCTATTTTCAAAATAAAAGCATCTCTTTTTGTCTTCCATTAGTTTTAATACTTTTGTAAATAGGGCTCTTGTTTTGAAGTTAACCCAAAGTTTTGAAGAGTCTCTGAAATGTCGAAATGGAATTATGTTTCCGTTAGTTTTATGAATCTACTTGGTCATTTTCTCACAAATGTGGAGAATCAACAAATATTCAGCCTCAGTGTGCTAGGTTTTTATCGTTGTAGGTTCAAAATGCATGTTGGGAAATTTGGAAGTATACTTCAGTGGCAACACTCATCATCCTAATCATACTTGTAGTATATACCAGACAGTATATACTCATTGAGTGTATGGGGCGTGACATTTCAAACACTGCCATAGAGCAACCGAAAATCACGAGACGATGGGAGACGGAATATTAGGGGGAAAGTTTCACTCTAAAGAGTTTCAAAAGAAATTTTCATACTTAATTTGCAAAAACCAAACTGAACTACCACAGAAATAATTTGTTCCATTCAGGGGCAAATATCAAAACCCCCTTAGTGACATTTTTGTCTGTGAATATTACAGTATATTTATTGAACCTTTGCTCATGTATCAAATTTGAAGTGTTTTCTTAAATTAATTATTCTCAAAGTGGTGAACCTGCACTTTAAGATATTGTATAGGTCTGGGTTTTTCCTATATTCTGTAAATAAATCTCTTTTTGCTAAACTTGGAAACTGAGATCATTCTAAGATGAAAGAAAATAGTCTTTGAATTTAAATATACTTTCTGTAAATTAATTCTACATTAATTCCATGATTTCCCATAAATAATTAACTATTACAAGCT
Organism: Gouania willdenowi; assembly: GCF_900634775.1. Taxonomy (NCBI): domain Eukaryota; kingdom Metazoa; phylum Chordata; class Actinopteri; order Blenniiformes; family Gobiesocidae; genus Gouania; species Gouania willdenowi. The sequence continues at coordinate 6,656,671 of NC_041057.1, read as the reverse complement.
TAAGTCTTAAGTAGAAAAATGTGAGTCATTGCAATTACAGAAAATTGAGCAATTATTTTTTATTCTATTTTTTTTTTTTAAATCAAGTGACATTTTTTTCAGTTTAAGGTTTGTTTAAACAGGGAAAATTATTAGGATTCAAAAGCATGAAGCATATTATATAAAAAACTGATATTACCAGAACTGTGAGGTTTTGTTTGGTTTTTACACTTTATTTTACCTGCCATGCATAGCATATTTACAACTATGTGGACTTATTGTCAGCTAATATTTGTAGATATCCTCATTCAATAAAAGCCATTTATACAATCAAATACATTTAAGATGTCATAACTAATACTTGGAAATCCATTTGTGTGCGTTATATTAGGCTGGGAAATTCCAACCATTCATTTTCTATACACACTTATCCAGTCCAGGGTTGTTGAGACTCAAGCACACACTTTCTTTATGCTAGTTCTGACATTACATTCACTTCATGACATAATGTTTGGAGTTGAGAAAGCCATTGGGTTCACAGTGCTTTGGTAAAGCTACTTTATTACATAACGACTGATGAACATAAAACGGCAGCGCGTCATCGTCTACAAATGATCTAACCTTCAACCGTAGACATTTTAACTACATTTCACATAAATATATAAAGTACTTACTAGCACTTTATCTTATTAGCAACATGATATGAAAATACATACTCCTGAAAAAGGTGAAACTTGTATAAAAGTCAGGCTAAAAGAGTCTGAATGTTGTCAACAACATTAAAAGTTAAAGGGGTTAAAGTTTGAATTTAACTGTGAGGTCTAATCAGAATAAATGAAACAAAAGAGGATGAGGAACATGGGTAGATGAAGGGAAGTGGGAGAAAGAGAAGGAAGTCCTTGAACAAGAAATGTGTGTGCTGGACCGTATCAAAGCTCCTGGTTTATGTGTCTGGCTCGCTCGTGTTTTCAATCACTTTAAGTTCCACATTATATTCTGTGACTGTTACCTCAGTTTGATCAGCCAAACTCTTTTAAACCTTTTTACCTAATAACTCTATTAGAAGTTGCTTGATTGTGGAATTGTTTGTAACGAACGAGCCGTAGTGTGGAGACGTGCATGTAGGCTCCTGACTTCAGTAGGACAAATGTTTGAGTTCGAAATAAATTAGCCAAAGAAAATGGGAGTAGAAACCTTTTGTCTAAAAACCAGGAATGAAAGAGTGAGTTCAATTCATGCACGTCTTACTATGTTACTGTGACTAGGAGTCAGCTACAATGCTAATTGACCAGAAGGCTCAGAGATCAAGGTTTTTTTTTTTTTTTAAAACAAAAAAGCGTGAACAAGATTGATGCATTACAAAGACAATCCGCCTGTGTGGATCTCGCTGAACGCCCTGTTCCTGACAGCCTTGTTAGTCTAGTGCAATCAATGACAACGCGCTCGTCTTTACAGCAAAGTTTAGCGTCCTAATTGAGAAAGCCGATTGTTTCTCTCAATCTGTCACTGTCGGTTTGAAGCCAACATGAAAAACAACATGTTACGTCATCTAAAGAAAGGCTGTTGCTATAGGAAACGCAAAGAGCAGAGATTTTCCTGAATATTCAATAAAGCCGGAAAAAAAGTCTTTGATTCAAGCGGAAATGGAATACCGCACAGTAAAGCTGATGAGGACATGTGAGAGATGTGTAGTAGATGATTATACACACACACCAAAGACAAAGTGGTTTAGTTGAGGTGTATCTCACAGGAAATAGGCAAAGGTAGGATTAGTCATAGCAGAATGATTGACTTAAAGTAAGCATCATATTATAGGTAGGTCACTATTCTTTTATAAACTAAATTGATGATATCTGTCTGTGGAGTGAAAAAGTTCATTGGAGTCACTTTGAAAAGTTTGAATTAATTAAGCAGTGGTGGCCTAATGGTTAAGGAAGCGGCCTTGTACCTGGAAGGTTACTGGTTTAAATCTGCTGTGAGATCTTGAGCAAAGAGACTTCAATTTAACTGCTCTTGGAAAAGAGATTTTTAATCTCAATGAGATTATCCTGGTTAAATACATTCTGAGAATACATTTTTAAATTTATTTATAACCTTTATTTATACAGGCTTTAGTCCCTTTGAGATGAGGTGTCATTTACAAGAGTATAATACGGTAACTGCTATCCAAAACATCACTGTAGATGTAGGATAGATGACATCATCACTGTAGCGGTAGGACTGATGACATCATCACCGAGTCCTTCGACTCAGGTGGTGGGGTGCAGTACCCGTAGGTAGTATGTATAGCTATAGAAAAGTGGGAGGTTAAGTAGCCAAATGAGGTTGTGTTTGAAGGTGGAACTGATGACATCACTGTAGACCAATGTTCTAACTGATGACATCACTGTAGAGGTAGGACTGATGACATCATCACTGAGTTTGTTGACTCAAGGTGGGGCGTCCAAACAAATCCGATGTCGCACACCCTTGAACCAAGCAGCAGCCATGTTGAAACTCTCAGGTCATTCTGATACGCAGAGATATTTGAGAAACACACACACACACACAGAGAATTCTTGCTTTTATAGAGAGATAAAAAGTCACTCCACCTACATTGTATGATATTCCTTGAGTGTCATTGGTGTTAATGTTGAATTCTAACTCTTACCAATGCTGAGAAACACTGCACTAAAGAATGTGGCTGACCACTCTGCGTTATGGCTGAATTTTAAACATCTCTCCTATTAAAGCTAGAATACTTTTGTGAACTTGACGATGTGTTTGTAGCAGAAAGTCGGACTGCAAACTTGCTACTAAAGTATCGAGTCAGGTTTGGGGACCATGAAAGAAGATAAATAGCACATTCAGCACAAACCAGGAGTGTACTGGCCATCTGGGCCATGGACTCGAAGTGGGCCGGTCCGGTCCACGACGTTTTGTTTGATGAGTGAGTGAAGGCAGAGGCAGTGTTAACAGGTGGCCAAAAATTATCCAAAAATAGTTTAAACATAGCAAAAACATGGCAAGAAAAGAGTGAAAAGTGACTAAAATGATCCAAAAATGGTCCAAACATGGCAAGAAAAAAATGGCAGTCAAGAGTGGCCAAAAAATGGGTAAATAAAGAGGAACCAGGTGCTACGTAATGGCAAAAAGTAGCTTAAAATGACAAAATGGAGCAAACATCAGTGAAAAGGGGCAAAAATGTTTAACAAAATGAGGCAAAATGTGGGGAAAAAGGAAACGAATGATATAAATCCAATGCATTATTATTATCATTATTAATAATTGGGCAAAAGCTGGCTTATTTGGATGAAAAATAATTAAGAAATGGACAAAAATTGGATAAAAGTATCAAAATAAAGCTGCAAAAATGGACAAGAAATGGGAAAAAAAATGATATTTATTGGCAAAAGGAAGCTTAAATGTCAGAACTTTTGAAAAGGGGCAAAAAAAGGAAAAAGTTTCCCCATTTTAAGGTTTTCTGGGGGAATAGTAACTAAAATTAAAACAAAGAGATACATGTTGAGCATCACTGACTTATCAACAGCTTCTACATGGTGTAGCTGATAATGTCGTGGGCTGGTGTGGATAGAAAACTCCAGGGCGGCATTTTTGTCCCAGTCCACCCCTGTCACACACTCAACATATTCAGATCCAACTGATTAAAGTCTTGTGGTTATTAAAATGAATTTTTCTAAAACTTGCCCATTATTTTTGTAGAGTGGAGTCTTTGGAAAAGTATGAAATGAAATATAAACTATTCCTCTGTGTTTGCAGGAAATACCAGCTGCCATGTTTTTAAAGGACACTGAAATCTTGACGCCCCGAGGGAACGTGGGAGACACGACATCATGATGTGTCACATAAAGTTTATGTCTGAGCAGTCACGCTCCAATAAGCTTAATATAATAAATGTCATGAAGCAGTTTGAGAACATTAACACTAAAACGATAAATAACATCTATTGAATGTGTCAACCAATGACAAAAAAACATGTACGTTATAGAACATTGAGCTTCAAGACACAATATCCAAGTAAAAAAAATTTAAAAAAAAGAACAAAAAAAAAAAAAAATCCCAGAAATATAAATATAAATCATTAATTTTAAATCTAAAATGTATTTTATTTTGAAACTTTTTCAACTGGTTTCCAGCTTGAATGATTGATTTCGTCCTGCTGTCGTTACCGATGAAAATAATGTAGCCAGTTTTTGACAAAACGCAAAAAACGCACTCGGCAAAATGAACACAACTAAAACACACATACTAATATAGGCTATAGAAAACATTACAAAACCTAATTATTAGTACTAGTGAGTCATAAATACATTAAATTTGGTAAAGTATATAAATAAATCAGACATTGTAAAGCTGTGTATGTCTCATTTCTTTAAAATACTGTTAATTTGAATAAAAAATGACCATAAAATATGTTATGATAAATGATGTATTTCTATTTACATGTTATCAAACTAATTTAGCGCTAATGTTGGTCTGTAATTCTTTTTTTTATCTTATAAATATGGATAAACAGTGGCAATTATAGCAGTAATACAGTAGCAATTATATCCAATTGATGATGAAAAGTAAAAATAACCAAATAGCAAATATTAAAAGTAAAAAAAACATTAAAACTAATACTACAATTTAAATAATGTGTGATGTCACAATAAGACAAGTATGCAAAAGTGGTTGTTAATGATCATAGTGATTTTATATTCATATATACTATACCTTTGTAAAATTATTTGCTTGTTAAAAACTACAAAATGTTTTCATTTTGTAGTTTTATTACAGTACTGTTTAACTACAAGCTAAGCTACTTTGCCCACACTGCCTGCTTTAGTAAAAACATTAAGATTTATTATTATTCATTCATACAATGAGTATTTGTCTTCACGTAAATGAGTGACTACTTTATTTCGTTTCATTTATTTAAAGGACAGGATGCTAAATGCTAATTAGCTAAATGTCAATGGGTGCATGAGCAGAAAGCTAATTTCCACCTGTAGTCGCTGATGAGAAAAAAATATATTTTTCACAATAGATCAATAGACGGCAACAATAAAACACAATGACATACAGTAAGTTAGCCAGAACAGGCTGCTACTACATATTAATGCAACAGATAAATTACTGCATTTCCACACAAGTCACAGTATATGTAAATACATTACAATAGTACAATACATTTCTATAATATCTCTAATGAAACTCTTGTGCCTTTTGGAAGAGATGGAAAATTATCACCTGCTCCTTCTTCACTTCTTATTCTCAAAAATATTACATTATCTGTAAGAATGGAATAATAATGCAATTATTTTCGCAAAAAGGAATTTACATCAGAGAACCTAAAGAAATATACAATGAGATGACCGCAAAGCTATTGTGGCTCCTTTTATAACGGAATGCATTTCTACTTCTATCACTTCACAACACAAACTCCTCCTGTGGACAAATTAGCATGTGCTAACACATGAAATAATACATCTGGGTCATAGACTCATAACCAAGGCAAGGCAAGGCAAGGCAAATTTATTTATATAGCGCATTTCATACTCAAGGCAACTCAATGTGCTTTACATGATAAAACAATCAATTGTTTAAAATCAATAAGAACATTTAAATCAATAAGAACAATTAAAATCATCAGTAAAATCAATTAAAATATCAGTAAAATCAATTAAAATCATCAGTAAAATCATCATTACATCAACAACATGACCAAAAATCTCTCTCTCAATCATATGCAGTAGAGAAAAAAAGTGCCTTTAACTTTGATTTAAAAATGTTCACATTGGATGCTGACTTCAGCTCTGCTGACGTAATTATGCTTTTCCCCGCCCCCTTTTACCCCCTTTTACCATATATGGGTAGTCTAGAGTACATGTACTCCAAATGTAAATACTATGGTTGATATTAGGCCTGCACGATTTTGACTAAAAACCGAATTGAGATTTTTCGGACCAATATTGCAATTTTTATATTTGATATATTCAAATGCATAAACTGCTAAAATGATGAGTGAAGGAAGATATGTTACTTGTAGGCTGTCAAACAACGTACATTAGAATAAAACACATGAATCTACTATCAAAAACATTTGGTTTTATGTGGACAGCGCCCTCTTCTGGACGAACCACAGCTTCTGTCTAAACAACATAGGATCTGCTTTATGGAAACCCAGATCTTTTATCTCTTCCAGCTGAACCTGAGATCGCAAGGCTCCACCATTCTGATTGGTGAACGTCTCTCCAACGCAAGAGACAAAAGAAAAAAACCTCCGCTTCTTGAGGTTGCGTTATTGCAGTCGTCAAAACCTTGATTGCGATTCGATATCGATAAACCTTGCAGCCCTAGTTGATATCATTGATATGATTGATGAGCTGGAAGCCAAAATTATATAAAAATAAGCAAATAAATACTTGAAATTGTTTAAATTGTGGGCCCTGAATCTATAATAGTTCAACTTTTTGAATGGAATTATGGAAATTGAATACATTTTCCATGATATTCAAATTTTTTGGAAAGGGTCTGTATGTTCTAGAGTAGACTGAGCATAAGAGAGTCCATGCACCAGTTTATCAAAGAGAACCACAGACACTTTTATTCCATAAACTTTGAGAACAAATGTTATAACTTACTGCCAAAGCTTCTGTTGTGATTCAGTACCAATGGTTCTAAAAAACAAATGTTAAATGTAGACGATTCAAATTTGACTTTGTCAAACTTCTGATTAACTTCATAACAAAGCAGATTAATTTATCATCTTAATCCTTAAAATATGATCATCATTAACAAACGAAACTTGACTTACATGGAAATGACACATGATGGCATCACCAAACAATCTCCAGCTGCATGTTTAGGGAAAAATGGAGGAAGTCCCGCCCCTTCAGGTCTGCATACAATGATTGACAGGTAGATTGTCTGTATTTAAACCACCTTGTGGAGCGGAGGGGAAATGAAACTTGTAATTTTGAACAATAAACAAACACAATAAATTAAAGAAAAACGTGATAAAACTTATTTTTTCCCAAGAAGCTATTTTCAAAAAAAAATAATCATAACCTAAATTTTAAAAATAATTAAAAAAAATAATAATATTTTGGGGTTTTTTTATATTTTATTTTTAACCTCCCTATTATCCTTGGAGTCAGTTTGATCACATTCAATGTTTATGATTCAAAAATTGCCTCATATTTCATGACTTTTCCTAAATACACCTGCCATACAACCGATATTTCACCCGCTGCGGAGAGCGGGGTATTCCCGCACAGACATGGTAGTTCACTTTATCCAAATAAAACTCTAACTCTGCCACAGTCACTGCCGGTCCCGAGCCTGGATAACAAAAAGAGGGGTGAGTGAAACGTTATAGTGAATAACCCCAAATATGTTATAAAAAAAGGAGATAAAACATGATTAAAAAAATATGCTTATATGAAGAAAGTGGGGGCCACCAACATCTATTCTGTGAGAGTCATGATTGTGCACCCTAAATCAGAAAAGATTTGGATAAAAACTATTAAAGATAAATTCATTCTAATTTAAAGGTTTGGCCTGATGGTGGCGCTAGAGAACAGCTCAAGGTTTCATTATCAAGGGCTTATTTATATTTTCAACAAATACACAAAGTGTCTGACACAAAAACCTGGTCAACAATTTTCTGAAAATCATTTTTTGGAGGCAAATATGCCTGGGGTCAGATTGACCCCATGGGTAAAATGTATTAGTAATATTTGAGGATAATAAGAGGGTTAAACATGTTGTATTGTTACAAATGGTAACCTTTAAAAAACAAGCAGAATACTTAACACTCAGTAATGCATAGATGTATATAAATGTTCTTAAAATGGTAAAAATCTGTTACATAATGTAAAAGTATGTCCTATATCAAACTGGTAGTGAGAAGATGAATAAATCTGTACGTACAGACGGTCATGAGGGTTAGTAAGAAGTTAGAACGCCTGGTTGCAGACATGGGATTGAAATTAGCCACGAGGCGAATGAGTCACATCTCAAAGTGACTCAGCACCAGCTCTGCAGCAGCCAAATGCTAAACCAAGCAGTGTGTGCTTATTAGAAACTCCTAGCATGCTACGCTAAGTGCTTAGTCTGTAAATATTTGATTTTAACAAAGAAATACAAGCCTCGGAATCATTAGAAAACTCACTTTTTTGTGAAAACTTCTGTTTCTTGTCTTTAGGTTAATACTACACAATCATCACTGTTGCCTTTTTGTAAATATCTGTATCATATGTGTATATAATTTGTATATATGTATTATTTTTCTACTACTGTAATGTGTGTGCATCTGATCCCTATTTTTAACAGTATTTTACTTAATTACGTATACACTTATTTCACGTTTATTCTTTGTTAACGTTTTTATTCTTTTATTTGTGATTTTTTTTTTTTTTTTTTTTTTTTCTGTGGCTGTAACATAAGCAATTTCCCCCTGGGATTAATAAAGGAATTCTGATTCTGATTAAATATACACTTTTAACGTGAATTGTATGATTCAATTTACATATTCATTTCTTTACAAAGATAATTTCTCTTGGATCTTAGAGTCTTGAAGTGTGACTTTTGCTTTAAGATTTGAAGTAAACCTTGAAAAAATCAATGGGAACAAAGTAATGACAATAAATAACTCAGCTGTCTCATGGGTCAATGTACCACAGCATCTATACGTGTGTGTGTGTGTGTGTGTGTGTGTGTGTGTGTTAGGTTGTGTGTAGATGCTGTGGTAATGAAAGGGTGAATAATGGCTCAAGAAGAAAAGTAGCTTCCAAGAACTACTTCCTACACAATAAATGACTTTCTAAGGCTTCATCTTGTGGCGTTGTGGTCAATGTTCCAGTTTTTTTTTTCTTGGTGTCTGTAATAATCACAGCACTTTGTCATAAGACCTACTTCTGCTAATGGTCCTTATACTTGGAACACGTTTAGAACCAATCACCTACCATGTAGCCTTTCCCAGAGACAGTGCGGTTGCCACTTCAGTTTGATTAAAATTGATTGACAAAAGCTGGCCACTTGTTTACTTTCCCCCTGCTCTGAAAACACAGGAAATTACACACAAATATTACCTTTCTCAACACTGATGACCCCACCTTCATTCTAGTCAATGTGGTTTTTAATTGGAATTGAAGCATATTATGAACAAAAACTTTGCAAAACAGTGCGTAAACTACCAAAAGTTCTGCTTTTATGTTGAAACCTTGACCGTGTTTGAAATGTCATACTAACGTACTACTCATACTAAGTTTGACGTCAAAATGAGTATGTAGTGCATTCACATTGTGCGTACAAAAAGATTGAGTACGTGAGAATTATTTTTATTTTTTTTCTGTCTCTTGTCTGCACATGCTGTCATAGGTCAACACTACAAGAAGTACAATCATTATGAGACAGCAATGCATGTTTTGTTATTGCAATGAAATAAGCAAACTGCTTCTCTCGTATCCTTTTTGGCATGTACAAAAAAAAAAGGAATAACAAAACTTCTGTGAATGCAACCATGTCGGAAATAAACTGAATAAATGAATAAATAAAATAAATAAATGAAATAAATTTATTTATTTTATTGCTTAATTGTGACCATCATCAGCCCTCCCTAAGGAAGGGTAAAAAATATTTTATTATAGGGAGGATATAAAAAGGGAGAGCAGTGTTACACCTAGGTGGAGGGAGAGGGGGAAGGGAGCAGGGAGGAGAGACTCAAGGTAGGAAATCGAAAGGGTGGGGAAGAATAGATTATTTTACAGTGAGAGTGAGATGTGAAGTTGTAGTAGAAAAATATTGTGCTTATTATGTTGTGTAATCAAGCCAGTGTGGTGACAAGTGTGAAGCTTAGCTATAAAGGTGGTGGCTGTGGACAGAGGCAAGGAGTGAATGGTAATACCTAAAGCAGGTATTTGGGATCAACGTGTCTAAAGTTAAGCCCAGTATGAGTTTTATCCCATATCCCAAGGCGTGCCAGTGCATCGTAGACCAGTGTATGTGCAAAAACCGCTACTGCAAACCCAGGAACTGCCCCGAAAAAAAAAAAAAGAAAAAAAAAAAAAAAAAAAAAAGAGTACGTGAGAAATACGCAAATGTATACTATATGGGGACATTTTTTAAGTATTTTAAGTACGTGACACCGGCTTCAAGCTAAAAACCAAACATCCCCTTTCAAAACAAAAGCATCTCTTTTTTGTTTTCCATTAGTTTTTTTCACACTTTTGTCCATAGGACTCTTGTTTTGAAGTTAATCAGAAGTTCGTCAATAGTAAATGGCGGACAATGTGTAAAATGCAAAATGTTGGAACGAGTTTCATGGATCAAATGAGCACATGTTGATATTCTACTTGGTCACTTTCCACTAAAAATGTTTTCAGAACTTTCAAAGGTGGAGAATCCACAGAGATATTTAGCCTCAGTGTGCTTCAGGTTTTTGTCGTTGTAGGTTCGAAATGCATCTTGGGAAACTTCAGTGGCAACGCTCATCATCTTAATCATACTTATAGTATATAGTCGAAAAAAATCCCTTGTTTAAAATCTAATGCTGCAGCTTGGCATTTTGGGAAAGAAGTTTGAATGGGACACACCGTTCCAATACCAATGTTCTTTTATTCTGGTTTTTTTTAGGCCGTACCAAGTGTCCAAGTTGTCCACCACTACATTTCCGATAAGCACCAGGTGTACTTTATGTTTAATCATATTAATTATAGTCAATAATGTTGGGTTACTTTTCACCAAAGCTTACTTTGTTTACATAAATTCTTGGTAATTCTTGATATTATTATACATATCATGGGTAGTTTTATCAAATCACGCATAGATTTTCAGTATTCACACATACAATTCACACATGAAAGCAATCAGTAGATGCCTCTGAGGAAGACTGACAGTTGACAGTTGAAACATGTCAGGAAATCTAAGTAAATTTCCTGAAAAAAGTTGTCTGAATGAATGAAACCATTACATATTACACAGATTTTATTGTACATTGATAGAATTTGTATCCATTTCACATTCTTTCCCCTTTCACGCGTTTAACCCTATCGCTAACACCATCAGTTACACCAGGTGATTTTTTACCAAATCAATACACAGAATAAAAAAACACTCATCATCAAAATATGAGCAGACATGACAAAAATGACTATTACACAAAGTAATATACCAATAACAAGTACTATATTTTGATGACTAGTACTTTTTATTAAAAAATCACCCAGCATTCGTGATGGTGTTACTAATTTTAGCATCTTTGATGTTTGCTCTTTGTCACTTTTAAGATATTATTTTGGTTGTTACTTTTCGAGGGTGCCACGGTGATTTATTTGCATTGGTTTATTGGGCGTAAGTTTGGGTGAAAATTGCCCAAAAACGTGCCTGTAAGGAAAAAATGGGTTTTAGGGAATGGAACAACCATCATTTAAAAGACGTCAAAGACGATGCTGAAGCTACCAAGAGAACCATGACACTCATACTTACATCATTTTCATTCATTTGCATTTGTATGTTTGCACGTGGTCTAGGGTTAAGGAAAGGTGACTAGATGACAGAAGACAGAAGTAGTAGTTTTTGGATAATGCAGGTGGAAAGAACTACAATAAAGCCATCGCAAGTTCAAGGTTTTTGACAGGCCTAGAGGAAAGCCGAAAAACAGCAAAATGGATCACGGACCGAAGAAAAGCCATCACGCTTCTGTGAAGGATGCTCAGAAGAATGAAAGGAAAATTGAGTCGGACTGGATGTATTTCAGAAAAGGGACATTTTTTCAGGTAGGCTGAAAAAAGAAAAAGATCCAGAGAAACCAGGAAGGCAAATGTCTCCAAGGAATGAACCAAGAAAGAAAGAAAAAAAAAAACCTGACAAAAAGCTTTTTCCTGGAACTAAAAATGTAGAGGGAAGGTTTTCTGAGTTTGATATCGACTTTGCTGAATTCCAGCTGCGTGCTTAGACAGTAGTGTTTATGTTTTCTATGCACATTTACATTAAATATCCTCACCATTCTTATTTATAACTACATTTTCATGATAAAAGTCCAAATAATGAACATTGCGGTGTTGATGTGGTGTTGAACATATTGTTCTGGTCCTTCTCTGTTTGATAAATACAGTTCCAGCCTTAAGGCTTTCATTTGTTTTCCATGCAGTAATAGATTATTTACAGATGGATGTACAAATGGAACAAATTACTTGACTTCTGTTGTCACTGTATTATGAAATGTTACACACACAAAAATCTAATCTAACCATCTAACTGTGGCTTGATGTTCATCAAATCTTGTGAGATTAATGTAGAGATGAACTGATTCATACACATCATTTGCCATGAACAGAATATACTCTGCCATAAGGTACACGGAAATAATTAACACATACTGTATGTCACATGACAAGGCTTTAAATAGACCCTCATCAAGGCAGAGCTGAACATTCTCCAGGTCCTGGTAAAGAAAACTTCTATTCAGGTGATAAACTGTAAGCAACATGGAGGGACATCGATGGGGTGATCATGAATTATGAACGAATTATGATGAATTCTGTGGTTACATCTTCCCATGAGATAATTACAGTTATATTAGTGTGCACAAAAAAATGGGGCATCTGTGCAATTGCATATACTAGCAGATAAAATACATTAAAAATAAAAAGAATGAATTACATCATTGCAGGAAAATACAGTCAAAAACTACTACAAAATAGGCCAAAACGACAACAGTAATAGACAAAATTACTCCAAATAACACAAAACGACAACAAAAATACACAAATTGACTCAAAAAAAATATGACATTACAGTAAATGACAACAACAGTAAACAAACAAACAAGAAAAACACAAAAAATGACTCTGCAAACCCATAGTACTAACAAACAAGCAAAACGACAACAGAAATACACAAAAATTACTCCAAAAAACGTAAAATGACAGCACAAATACACAATAGGACTCCAGAAAACATATATTTTACAGGAAAAATACACAAAAGGACAACGTAAAAGCACAAAAAGCCTCATAATGAACAAGACGACAACAAACATACACAGAACAACAGAAAAACACACAAAATGAAGGTCTTAGTATTGTCTCGGACTTCAAATGGCTATATTCAGGATTCCTGCTATTCTTCAACTTCATTAATGTGATAATAATGAGAGTATGCCATTTACACTCAGATAGTGACATCTTGAGTACAGCACTAGCAGCAGAAAAAACATTAGAAGGCCCAGAAGCTACGGAGTTCCCAATAGTAAAATAGTGTTTGTTAAATAATCTATGAAACAATTAACAACCAATGTTTATGTCCGAAATGAATAAGCATACATCTGTAAACAGATAAAGCAAGATAATACAGTGCTAATACAGACAGCAAAGGACTGTAGCAATCAAAACGGTAGTAGATTATACTAAATCTGCATATCCATTATTACCCTTAAATGGAACAAAGCACAGAACCACAACATACATCCAATGCTAACCCTGTAATTAGTTAAGAAAGTGTGACTTGATCCCATCTCAGTAGCTTTCATCCAGCCTTTTTGCGAGATAAATAGGGTGCTTCAACGTTACGTCCTGCTGCTGCTGCTCGAGATGAGCTTTATGGAAGCAGTGTGATTGAACATACATTGAAATTCAATGGTTGTAAAACTGAAAAGAGGAGAAAAGGTGCTGGAAACATTATATGGCTGTTTGTTGTCCATTAGAGTCTTAAGAGGCTTGGTGTTTCTCAACTGATGACATTAGCCACCTTACTTCAGAGAAGCTATTTTCCACTACTAGGTGCTCTGAAAGAATCCAGCACCCTGGATAATGACAATATGTTGGGTTGTTAAGAGTTTTGTCATAGAAAGAAGTTTAGCTTTCATCAATGAAGAACCTCAGGGCAGAGAAAGGGCATCTGAGGGGAAGACATAAAGCACCAAAAGTTTGACTGTAGAATGTGGTTGCGATATTGTAAGACTTGGCTTCACGTCTCTTCTTCCTCAGTTTCATGAGGATTTATTCACAACAAAGAAACTTTAAGCTGCCTACTTTAAGATGCACTGTTTGCAATTCCATTACCCTGCTATTCTGTCTTTTTAAGTGACTATATGTTTTATTAACGTGCTAAAGGCCAAAGGTGCATCCAAACAAATTTACTAAATCTCTTTCTAGTGGCAGTGTGAAAGCCTGAAAAACAGAGAGGCCATCATCGCCAATTGAAAGTGGTTTATAAATTCAATAAAAAACTATGAATTTACTTAGGGAAAGCAAACACCTTTTGTCATGAAGAGTAGACTGAAGATCTTTGTTCTAGCCGCAGTTTCATGAGCTCAAAACGCAATTTTAGCTACATATTTATATTGTCTTCCTGCTTTTGCTACAAAAACACTGTTGCTTTTGACCAGGATTATAGATTTTAATTCTTCATATTTTTTAGGAATAATTGTCTGCTCCAGTTCTTAAATTAACTTTTTAGCTCACCAGCCAGCATGGCTATAAGATTATTAATGTTAGCCAACCAGATTTTAGACCAGTCAATTTTATTTTACAGCAAAAATAAACTACATTATGAGTGCCACAGATTAGATTTAAGCATTGATGGTTTTTTTTAATAGTTTGTAATTTAGTTAATTGCAGAAATATATTAAAATGGTAAAAAAAAATATATATATATATATATACATTTAATTTAAAAACAATGTTGTAACAATGCCTAAAAGGTGCAATATGGAACTTTGGGTGTGTCTGAGAAGCAAACCTTTTATAAAGTATATTCTCATAACTTAATAAACAAAGTTAAAGGTATTGTAGACGATGTTTAGCTTCCGGGTGGATCATCAAGACTATTGGTCCTCCTAATTATCAATTATGTTTACGAAAGGCCGTCGTACGTGCTCGTGCTCGTGCCCGGTGCGCACCGGGTCCTTTGAAAATGGATTTTCACTTATTGGTGGTGAGTCTGACATAGTGGGAAAAGTGCAAATCTTCTTTTGTAAGGTAAGCTTGTAACACCCAATAAATATATCCACGTCTGTTCCTAACTAATTTGAAATCATCATTCCGTCTGACTCCTCCGATAACGATAGAAGTCACGCTAACGTAAGTACGTAGCCAATTGTTGTATGACACGTCACAACATAGTGTTCTCGGGAAATGTAAGATTAGTACAACCAGCAGTGTTAACAGATACACATTACATTTTACAGTCTAAACACACACGAAAACCCTCAAATTTCTCGGCAGATAACAGCCCAATCTGGCAACAATGTTGCAACATCGTTTCTGCAGCCTGCCGATTCAAACAGACGCAGTGGTATTTCTTTCATTCTTCACCAGCCAAAATGGCTAGTAACGCTACAATGTTGATTGGTCAGATGCTGCAAACTCCACCCCTTTTCTATGAGCAAGCACTCAGCCAGGTTAGACACACCTGGCTTAAGTTAACGTGTTGATAACCAGCTTAGTAGTACAGCTGCTCTGTGACGGAGAATGTTTGGGTCGTAGGTGAAGCCTGGTAAACGGAGCGATATCCCGGATAGATTTATCCAGCTTCGGAATCCAGGCCCTTGGTGTATGGAAAGCTGTTTGAGCATAAGTTAAAGTGGCTTTTTTATTAGATAATTTTATTATCTATCGTACTTCATTTAGTCAAAAAAAAAAAAAAGTAAAAAGGCTGAAATTGCATTTGAATAGAAGTATTTTTATTTCCTTCTAAAATCACGGGGAATATTGGAAACAGAGTAGATCTATGAAATCCCTTTTACTACTAGTACACTGCCAAACGATTCACTAGTAGTACAAGTAGAACTAATGCAATTGAAGTAGGAGGGATTATAACAAAATCACGCACCCTGATTGGTTGTATTAATTTCAAAAGCCAATGGCAAGCCTGAATGTGCTTGCCCTGCCCTCTTATTAGTAGCATATGAGGCTTTCAGATGTAATATTTGATCAAATCATAACATGGTTTTTAACAGTTCTGAGTGTCTATCTTTTTTTGCCTGAGGAAACACTAGACAGTTTTTTCCAGTAAAACCCGCCACATGTCTTAGATCCAATCCCGACTTCATTTTTTAAAAACATTTTATGGATCTTTCAGGGATGAACTTTTGAACATTGTGAACTGCTCTCTTCAGACAGGGAACCTTCCCTGCAGCCTTTAAAGCAGCAGTGATGAGGCCCCTTCTGAAGAATACCAATTTAGATTTTAATGATTTCAACAATTATCGACCAATATCCAACTTACCATTTTTCAGCAAAATTTTAGAAAATGTCCTGATGACACCAGTCCAATGGATGCTCTTTTTAAATGTATTTTAGATATCAAATCTCCAGCTCATTCAGGACAAAAAGTATGTTTTAGTTCTCGGTCCTGAGGCCCAGAGAGAGAAATTTTTACCTAAACTTCAAACAGCATCATTAATTTCCTCCACACAAGTTAAAAACCTGGGCGTTATTTTAGACTTTGAGATCACTTTCATCCCGCATATTCAAAAATGAGGTTTTTATCACTTGAAGCCTTCTTATCTTTCAGATCTGCTTTTACCATATGAACCTTCCTGAACCCTGAGGTCCTCCGGCGCTGGCCTTTTAATAATCCCCAAAGTCAGGACACTGACACTGGGTGTTTTTTTTTTTTTAATTTATAGACTTTGGCACAACACCTTTAGCCCCTGGGACACGGGACAAGTTATAGAAGCTAAGTAAACCTAGGAACACTGCTACTTGGCCTACCGTGAGTCTACGGTAACTGTTAAGCCCCGAGACTTCTTCAGAGCTGGGAGTTTAGACTTTATTTGGGCTGTTTTTACAGTAGCTTCAGCTTCCTTCACCGAAGCCAGTGTTGTGACAAAATTCGTGACCCGAAAAAAATTTTGACCGCTGTGGCTTCTCTGCGGTAGAGAAGAAGAGTGCTACGTCAACTGCATGAACCCCTTTGTAGCTATTAAGGAGCTATTTAAACATAACTCTTCGGTGGGTGAAGTAAATGCAGACTGGAGAAGAATTACAAACGTGTTTAGGGGGGAGTAAATGTCCGCTGAGTAGCCGCAGGTGTTGGAACTGTCGCCACCTCCGGTTACAAATTTTTTCGGGTCACAGATTTTGGCAAAACAGCGGTCTTCCCCTGCTAACGGAGCCTCCATCTTGCGCTGCTGATGTTTTCCAGATCTGCTTAACACAGAGACATGTTACCACTACAGCTAACGTTAGCATGTATATTAGCCGTAGTATCTGCCTACCAGCTGCAGTTTGAGCACAAACCAGGAAGGAGCAAGAAACACTTGATAATGTGCTACCTTGCTGTGCAGGGGTACTAGGGCCCTCGTTTGCTGTGTTGTGGCGCCATCTTGGGCAAAAGTCAGGTACTGCAACTAGTCGACGTCATGTGGACAGAGTCGTGAGACAACGCTAAAGTCAAATAGTCTGTTCTACCCCATAGTACCTGGTCACATAATGTGAGGTACCTGGTTACATGACTACTTCTTTCCGAGAAAAAATGGCACTGTACGTGTAAACAGAAGGAGACGAGGACATTTCTTAACATTATACATAAAAATGATTACTGCCACATTAGACGTGAAACAACAAAGGAATACAGTGTTATAAGGTGGTTCTGAGTGTCCATCTTTCTGCAGCGAAGTCTCGCGGGATGAGATTTCACGGGAGTTACGAGGCGCCTGCCCAAAACAACAATCAATGGAAACACATTCAAAGCACATTTATACTTTGTCGACATTTAGAAATATCGCGTTTATTTTGCAAAAATCTGTAATAGAAACACAGCTACAGTGTCAGACTGGCCGAGTGTGTGTGGTGTGTGAAAGAACCGTGAATATGGATTAAGGAAATAAAAGATGCCTGCGTATCTGTGTCCACTGAGCAACTCACAATCACACAGACATGTTACAATTACTCAGAAAAAGATCTGGCTTTATGAAGAGCTTTGTTGTTGGCTAGCCCACTCTCTCTCTCTCTCCTGGCTACATGTACTCGTTCTTTCTAGTTTCCACTGCACCTATTTTAAATAATGTAATTTAGAATTATACCAAGAAGCCACCCTTTCATAGTCCATCCAGAGCTGTGTGTGTGCAGTGACACCCACTGCCTCTGGAATGAGGCTTTGATTGCTGCTCTCTGTTAATTATCATATTTACATAGAGCATCAATACATTAAAAATCACCACTGGAGAAAAATGGCTCCATGCCATTTCTTTTTTGCGTTCACAAATCCAGGTCCTGTTACAATCATTCCTTCACCTTTTAATCTTTGTTTAATAGAGCTATTCTTTTAATCTACAGGGGATATGTAGGAAGTATCAGCTCAAAAAATGATATTTTAAAGGTCCCATGTCATGTCATTTTTCACCCATCTCCATTTGTTTAAGAATTATTTATTTTTCCCAAACTCGCCTGTTTTCCAGAGTTTTAGCCTCTGAAAAGTCACTTTCTGAGCAGCAAACAGGCTGATTTGAGGCCTACTTATGTATATTCATGAGTGGGCGTGTCTATAGACGGGACACTGACTTCCTCCTCCCCGCACGGTGTGGTAGGGCCAGAGGATGGCCCGCCCTCCTCCCACCCACTCCGTAGCCGAGCTCATGCTGCTTTATAAACACAAGACAGAGCGTGGGGGCGGGGCATTTGCCAGTACATATATAGACTGTAGAAAATACATACATAGCACTGTGCGCAGGACGCTGAAATGCTCACCTTGGTGGGCGTGTCTGTTTACATGTCAATCATGGCAGAGAGCTTCCTGGAGGCGCGGCTTCTCCAGCTCAGTCATCAAAGTGGGAACGAGTCATCAAATTGGAGTGGGGTGTTTGGGCTCGCCCTGCAGTAAGAAAGGAGCAAATCACCCTCTAACTAACGATTGAGGGAATCAATGAAAAAAACACTTTGGGCATGTGTATGAAGCCCTAATAGCACTTTATGATGTTTAAAGCACATAAAAGTCCATTTAGAGTAACATGGGCCATTTAAAAGACAGCCTGCAGTGCATATCCATCTATGGCTTTAATATGAGCTCTCTGGCCAGTCTTGTGAAAACAGCAGAGTCTTAAACAGAAAGTGATGCAAACTTCCATTTAATTTTATCAATATGTTTTTTTAGATATGTTAAGTTAAACTGTTGAAAACAATTTTCTTGGAAGGGCTTATGAGTTATTGTGCTTTGTATTCCATCTTTTTGGTCATTTGATGGTTTGTTTTGGGGCTCTGTGTCGAATGCAATTGTTATAAATTTTAAATAATAATGTGTATCGCCTACAAGCATGCAGACTATAGATTTTCTGACTCGTCTAACTTTGAATCAAATGATTTAAATGTTATCTTCACTTATTGTGTGTGATCAGTTGGATTTTGCAGCTCTTTTCTTTTTAGTGGGTGAATGAATGAATAACAGTTGTGCTTTTGCGATCCCACCTTACACCCCCACACTCCATTCAACATTATAATTCATTCATTTCGGGGCGTATTGTGCTAACACCCGACATGTATTGAAACTCCTTTTTTTTTTTCTCTCTCTCTCTCCATCCAACACAATGGCTCGCTTTTTCCAACTCCTCACAATCTACAAAATGTCTTACTTTAGAAATCTTTACTGTTTGAGGTTGTCACGTCACCGCGGCGCTGATTTTCCTTTCATCCTTTCAATTCTTCAAGAAAACTCTGAACTATTTTTCACACACCACGAGTGATGAGAAAAACCGAAGAATGACAAAAGCACGGTAGGTTTTCTGAAAAAGAAAACTGTCATTGTTGATGAACTGGAATTGTAGAGCCCTTTTCTCCAAACACTGATCAGTGAGATACAGAAAGTTTTGTGTATTGATGACACACTTTTTTATTTGTCAATTTACAACCTTTGCACACTTCATGTCCACACCTGTTCAAGTCCAACATCTTTCCAGACTATTATGGTGTGTCCTTCTTTTGGAATTGAAGCTTGAAAGTGGAAATAAAAACTGCCGCACAAGCAACCTGGTTGTGTGGATTTGGGGAAAAACAATATTATAATATATGACGAAGTGTATAACAGTTATAGCTGCAGCACAAACAAGACAGCAGCTGTTAGCGTATAAAGGCAGATGACAAACAAACAGCTGTCAATAAGTTATTTATCAAGACAAAATCCAAAAATAAACATATTGCATCCAGACAACATGTAGATGTTGGTAATTTGTTTTTAACAATGATTTATTGGCTCCATACGTGAAAAACTGAAAATAATTTTAGCATCGACTCATTGAAATTTAAAATTACTGTTACATTACTATTACATACATTACTGTTTACAGTCAAACATTTTGATGCACTGGAGGCTAAAAGTTTGATAAATCAGATATCTGTGTAAATTGTAGGATAGTCTGAAAGTGCTGTGTTGCAAGTTTGGTTTCAATTTAGCAAAAATATTGTTTATCAGGTTTCACAGTTAAAAAAAAAAAAAAAAAAAACTTCATAATTTGCAATAGGGTTAAATGAATAAATGTTTCTTCAACTTTAGAGGCTTGCTGTAGCGCCACCTTTAGGCCAGTTTTTTTTTTTTTTTTTTTTTTTTCAACCGACAATCCAGAATGGGAATTCTCCTTTGTGCTAAATTTGATGATTTATTGCAAATGCAAAGTGTTATATGAGAAAAAAAACACACACCCACCATGTACGAGTCACAAAGAAAACACTGAGAAATATGCTTTTTGGTTGCAATTTACTTGGTTTTAATGAAAGAACCAAGGAGACAATCACAGTACAAGTCAGCTGATTGTCTGAAAAAGAACACAAATGGAACATCCTTTATACTTGTAAGAGTGGGTGTTGACATAAATAATCTACTAACAAGACCTTAGATGGAGAACAAAAAGGTAAAAACCTTAGATAAAGATATCAGCCCAAACTGTGTGTTATTGATTTAACGTGACATTACCTTTGAGTTTAAGTGAGAAACACTTAATGTGTAATTCAAAAGGCAAAAACTGAGAAAGACTATATCAAAGACTACTAGTGAGTAGGGTTGTAAATCACCAGCTTCATCACGATACGATACGATGTCGATATATTTGGACGACGATACGATGTTTGCCGATATCACAAAGTCTGTCACGATACGATTTCCATTCCATTCACAAGCCTGCCATCGATATGATGTGATATCATCATCGCACACAATCATTTACATGATTCAAACTTTGATTCAAAGTTAGACGAGTCAGAAAATCTACAGTATGCATGCTTGTAGGCGATAGACAGTAATATTTAAAAGAAAAAACTAAAACTTTACAATTTGTTCCTATTATTTGTAACCATGCGCAAGAAAAATGACTGAATTAGAAATATAGTCAAAAAAGTACTCAGTTATAGCAGCGCGAGTACTCGTAATCCAATACTTTCACCTCTGAATTTATTTAAAAGTTTTAATTACCATTGATCAACCTGATAGGGGATGTTAATGTACTGATAGTTGTTTTTATTATTTGACAAAAATATCAATGTCTTTTTTGATCCAGTTTTTGTTCACCTGCAATTTCTAATTAGTCTTAGTCTCGTTATTGTCACTTCAATATTTTCTGTCAACAAAATGACCCCTAATTACTGGTGGCATTCATCCAATCCAAACAGGTCTTTTTCTCTTTGTGTAACACAGTTAACAAATAAATATGTAACTGACATTTATGAACGTGAATGCACCCATGCAAAACATGAACCTTCAGCGTCTACAAATAAATACATTATGGATGTTTTCTCTCCGTGTACGTCCGCTTCCTTCCACCCACAGCCAAACACACTAGATCGGCATTTCATGAATTGGAACGAAGCTTTCCAAGAACTTTAAAGTAAAAAGAGAGATGTATTATTTGTTAACGTCACAGAGGATTTGAATCACAGCGTCACATCCAGATCATTTAATAACCACTGTTCCTTAAAGCCTGCAGGCTTTAGAATAAGATCAGTGTAAATTATTAATATGTTCGTAGGGGTTGAGGAATCCGTCTTTGAGGACTCAGTGCGCTTCGTGTTTGTAGTCGGATAATCTCTGAAACATGACCAGATTTGAATAGTACATCGCTCCAAAAAAATCACATTTGTTCTCAGAGATAACAAAATGCTCGGAGCAGAAACATGGGGCTGAGACTGTGTGAGAGCTGTGTGCACAGACACACACACACACACACTGGAGAGAGAGAGAGGAGGAGGAGGATGAGAGAGTTCACAATTAATATAGTGGTGAAATATGCTGCAAAAAGAACTCTTTGCTTAAGGTCACAGGGGTATCGAGCAGCTCTGGAGACTTTCTGATCTGACGTGACCCCAGTGTGATGTGACTGTGTGTGTGTGTGTGTGTGTGTGTATGTGTGTGTGTGT
The DNA here is from genome assembly GCF_900634775.1 of Gouania willdenowi. Lineage (NCBI taxonomy): Eukaryota > Metazoa > Chordata > Actinopteri > Blenniiformes > Gobiesocidae > Gouania > Gouania willdenowi. Next base: position 6,634,364 of record NC_041057.1, on the reverse strand, counting down.
CAGGGAGGGAGGGGCAGAGTGTAAAGAGCAGGTTACAGCACTTCTCACTACATCAATAAATCAGACAACCAAGACATGAGCAGTTTTCACTGCGTCATTATTTCTACATAAAATGTAGCAATGTAAGCACTTCAGAGCAGTGGTTCTCAACCTTTTCAACCCAAAACCCCCAAAATAAAGGGATCAGAGACTTATTTTCAAGTACATCCTTGTTTTAGTCAGAAATAAAAGAAGGGTTGGGGTAATGTAATTTAAAAAGTCGGAACAATTAGTTTAAATTGGCAAATAATGGGCCTGAGAAATCCTGAATGTGGTTAAATTGGCTAAAATAAGCATGAAATATGGTGAAAAGTGGTGGAAAGGGTTTATAAGTGCCAAAAATGACTTGAAAGTGGAAAAAAGGTGCAGAAAAGGCACTAAAATGTGATGAAGTGGTAGAAATTAGAGTAATGTAGCAAAAATGCATTAAAAAGAAGAAAATAATAGTAAGAAAAAGAGATGAAAATAGGTTAAAATATGTCACGTTTGGAGTAGTTGGAGAAAAAGGGTAAAAATAAGCAAAAATGGGCTCAAATTGTTCAAAAGATATTCTTAGTTTCTTGAAGGAATCTGGCCCCAAGGTTGAGAACCTCTGCTTTAGTGGTTTGTTTGTTTAAGGCAAAGACCAAAATCTACAGAAAGTCATTTTGTGTGTTTTTGGAGCCTTTTTGTGTATATTTACAGTTATTTTGTCAGTTTTTGTTGTAATTTTGTGTTTCTGGAGTCATTTTGTATATACTGTATTTATGCATTTTTGTTGTTGTTTTGTGTACCTTTTGTATAAATATTTAGTTTTTTGTTTTATTTAGCTCTTTTAGTATATTTTTATTATGAATACCTTATGTGTGGTGAGGGCGCGTGTGTATGTACGCATGCCCTCCCCCTCCCCCCCTCTCTCTCCCTCTTTCTAATGCTTAGAGACTTTATTTAATTAATATGGAAAAGACAGCTCATCAGTGACAGCTTATCACGAGCTGGAAGAGGAAAGTTGAGTATTTGAAGAAAACGGTTTGTTGCTAAAGTGATCCAAGTTGCCATCATTTCGTGGCCACATCCAATATGTTAATAAATAGTTCAATTGATAACTGTAGTTACCAGTTAGCAAAGAAGAATTCAATAAGTGTCACAGTAAATCACGTCACATATCTTTAAAGCAGGGGTTCTCAATCTTGGGGTCAACAATTTGAGCTGATTTTTGCTTATTTTTCATCACCTTTTCTTGCCATATTTATGCTCCTTTTAATGCATTTTTGCAACATTACTCCCATTTCTGCAACTTATCCATCAGATTTTAATGGCTTTTTTGCACATATTTTTTCACTTTCAAGACATTTTAGGCATTTATAAATCCTTTCCATCACTGTTCCCACCTATTGTTGCATATGTTGACCCTATATTGTCACTTTTAACCTCTTTTCACCATATTTCATGCTTATGTTTTGCCAATTTAACCACATTCATGATTTATCATGCCCATTATGTGCCAGTTTAAACTAATTGTTCCAACTTTTAAGCCAATATTGACACTTTTAACCCTTTTTACCACTTTTTCTGTCCATTTTTGGCCACTCTAATTTGCAACTTTAAACCAATTTCTGTGGTTTTTAAAACCCTATTTCACCACCATTTTGCACAATTTTTAAGATGTACTATGATATATACTGTATAATATGGTGCAAAAAATAATAATAAAATTCCCAGATAACATTGGATACTATTGAGACAAATGCAATTATCACAGATTCATAAATAATAGACCATCATTTTTGCTGACTTTATGGATGGGCGCCAAAAATCTCTCTCCTTTATTCCCCCTTATAGCTGTTTTTGTCTCTACATGACTGTTCTTCAATTTTCATGTCTGTGTTCAACCACCTTCAGGTACAAATTGTGGAAAGAACTTTCAGTTTGGTCTAAAATCCTATAATTTTCAAACAAATAACCCCACAAAACTGCCATAAATTACACAAAAAAAGTCACAAAACCAATAAATCTTAAAGTTAAAAACCTGCACAGACTAATTTATGTCATTTATTGCTTGGATATTATTGTAGGTTCACAATCTGTATCGCAGTTATACGTGGAAGGGCAAACTAAGGCAGAATATTATGTTTCCCATGCACCTAAAATCAACGGCCTTACTTCAGATGAAACTGCTCTGAATTTGGCCCCTGAGCAAGAATTAGTTTGACACCCCTGCAGTTGATGGATGGGTCAAATACACATTGTAAAACATTAAAAAGGTTAAAAAAAAAAAAAAAGAATCAAATAAGATAAGATAAAACAAACACATTTAATGCCTCGTTTGCATGAGTTCTTTGTTGTTTTTTTCTTCTCACCTCAAAGCCACAGCACAGCATGAAAATGACTAACTGTCTTTCTGTGACTTCCTGTAACGAGAGGTTATCCTGTTCTCTATTCAGGCTCACGCTGTCTTTAACCTCAGTTAGAAGATCACAAACATGGCTGTGAGTGCAACGGGAACCCTCTTCTCCTTCCTGCTTTTTGCATCTGTTTTCCAAGGTATTCCGGGGTAAACATCCATATGAGTGTGTTTTATAGCAATTTTGCCAGCTATTGTATATTTGCTTGTGGAATGACAAAGTGCATGATTTTATCTTCTTTGCATTTCTAAACTGCAGTATTATCATCTTCAAAGTGTAAGTGATTTGGTGTCCTCACCTTGTTCTGCTCCTAACGCTATCTTTGATTTACCTGACAGGATGCCACAATGCTCATTACAAACAGGAAGCAGTAGAGGGCCAGAATATTACCTTACCCTGCTTTGTGAAACAACAACACCCTAATCTTCAGATTTACAATATTGAGTGGTTAAAGAATGGTTTGGAAAACAAGATGGCACTGTACAGTCAAGGAAACGAAGACAACCTTTTTTGGAAAAATGTGACAATGGACATCATAAAGGATGGCGGAAAAGTGGCTGGATCTCATCTACATCTTCATGGAGTAACAGAATGGGACAGTGGGCTCTATAAATGTTATATTTCAACATTTCCTTTTGGTACTTTGACGAGTGAAACAGAACTGACAGTCAAAGGTATTGTATTTGCAAACATAATTAATTCATGAAAAATGTACAGTATGTTTCAAACTCAAGGCCGGGGGCCAAATCTGGCTCTTTAGAGACTTAAATTAGGCCCGCAGTAAAAAGTTGAAATGATCCTCAGCCCCTTCAAATACATAAATTCAATGAAACTCTACAATATTAGCAAATCTCACAGTTTTTCCATGCATACAGTATATCACATGGTGGCCAAATGGTCAAAAAAAAGAAATCCAGCAATTTGCCTCAAATTAGTCCACAAAATTTCCCCAAATTAAATACATTTCATCATTAAACAAAGGAGATAAAGTGGAGATCTTACAGGGGCTCAATCCTGTCACTCCACTGTTTTTACAAATGTAGCCTAAAACCTTCGAAATGAACTTATTAGAAGATCTATACAAAACACATTATTATGCACTATATTCCTTTTATTAACTTTTAAAAATGAGCCAACTTTACCATTTTACCTGTCATCCACCATCTTGAAATCACGTGATTGATGACATCACACGGTCCCATTTGCCTGTAAACATCCCATTGTTTCTGTTGGCGTGAATGTGAAACATTCTGCCTGCTTCTTAGATTATTTAGCAGCTTTTTTGGGTCAAAATGACTATTTGTGTTGCTTTTGTTTGCTCTAAATAATCAGGAAAAGCCATGTGACATCATCAATCACGTAATTTCAAGATGGCGGAACAAAGGCTCCAAATCGGTAAAGTAGTCGAATATGGTGCAAAATAATGCATTTTATTAGGCATAATACTTCTAAGTACATTTTAAAGGTTTTATGCCACATTTGTAAAAACAGTGGAGGATTCCTTTAAACTGCGGCCAACTTGAGATCAAATTGGTCCGTATTTGGCCTCTGCACTAAAATGAGTTTGAAACCACTGATGTACAGCATCATGATGTTTTCTTAAGCAAATAGTATCATGTTTTACTGAAGTGAATATTTGTTTTAATATGTTCTCTCCAGACAGCAGTATCATCTGCAATGTGACTGGTCCTGTTGTTAAACTCTATCAAGGTGAAAATATGACCATTGAATGTAACGCGTCACTTTCTAACACACAGTATAGTTGGACTAAGGTACAAAACTTGAACTTAAAAAAAACAAAAAAACAATTTTCAATAGGAAATGCATATACATGAGTCACTTCCTGTTCTTTTTGTCTGCAGAACGGGACGGTGTTATCGGAAAATGAATTTCTGAAGCTCGAGCAGGTGACGGCTGCGAATGCTGGGGTCTATGCATTTCATGTCACAGGATACCACAATCTGACGGAAGAGTTGGTCGTGACGGTGCAGCAAGTAACCACGAGTGGGTGTCTGAGTTTATTTCTCTGCTTTTTGCCACATTGTGTAGTCAGTTTCATCCTCACCTTAGGGATGGTTTAACAATCTCACAGAAAGACGAGGAAGCTGAGGGACATAACAAGCAGCACTGGAAAAAAAAAAATCATAAGATTATGAACCACTCGTATTGTAGAGTGGCTGAGTCAATTTTAAAGTTTAATTAGCTGTGCGGAAAAAGGAAAAAGGTTGAAACTACAAGAATATAAAAAGTGGGGAAAGGTATTGCATTTGGTTGTGAATATATGATGAGATGCTGCACGAAAAATCCTTCACTGATTAGTAAAAAAAAATGCCAAAACCTCAAAATTGTGTTTTGGTTTCATAGCAATGGTTGTTGCATGACAGGCCTGTGCTCTGGCAGGAAGGAAAACCAGCCCCAGACAGCTTCTTTTTTTCATCTCATCTCATCTCATATGCATGTTTCTCACACAATTCAAAGACGTGAGAAATTCCACACAGAAATCAATGTTTGCTTCCTGCTCTTTCTTTCAAATCAAAAGGGCAAAAAGGCACAAAACAAAGCCTCAGCGTCATTCTGAATAATGACGTGTGGTAAGAGCACAGTCTGTTGGACACAGAGGAGCAGTACAACAAATGGGAAAGTTGAAAGTTTTTTTTTTTTTTTAATGAACCGGAATGAGCTGAATTCAGCATTATCTCAATAGATATGTGAGTTTTAGTGATGGCCAGAAGGGATGCAATAAAGTAGTAAGGGTGGGAAAAAACACTGACCTTCAAAGTAAAATGTCTAAAATATTGGAAGGATATTATTGCACTTTTATATTTGGGTCAATCATGACGTGTAAGGGTTTTCACTGCATGATATTTCATAAAATGTGCATCATCAGACAAGGTTTGCATAAATATTAAGATGGAAATAAAAATAGAAATACTTTGAAATCATATACGGGACTATAATATAACTAAAATAGGGCAGAAGTAATGGACAGACAGTCGTACCACATGATATTTAAACACTGAATAAATCACAGAAGTAATTTAGTAAGTGACATTTAAATAAATAAATAAAAAGTGAGTGCATATATAGCAAGTTGCTACATACTGTATTTTGCAGAATTTTATGCATTTTTTTCTCACTAAAAGAAATGCATTCGGACTGAATATTTAGGTGTTATGTCATTGGTTAATTTGCAATTCAGAGCAGCAGCAGTTTCAGAATTAATCTACTGAAAAACGCTGATACACACTGTATTTTAATGTTGAGGACTTATCATGAACAAAATTGTGATAGCATATTAATAAAACCAATTTATCTCTTGTATCCATATTTAGTTGTTTATTTATTAGCCATCCTCATTAAATCTTCTGTTTTTAGGAAATGGGGAAGAAATGCTAAGAAGCTAAACTAATCAGTTACTTGCTCAAAACTTTAATAATTTTTAGATATAAAACATTTGAAAGTCATGTTAATTCTGTCCCAACATGAAGCACTGGTGAAAACTAAAACAATACTATACACGTAGACAGGAATGGACTGGGACCTAAATTCAGCCTTGGCATTTTCTATCCAGAACAGCCCACTACATTACATTACCACTAAATTATCACTACTTTATCAGAGGACACCATGTAAAAGCCATTATTAAGTGGGGGAAACTTTAACCCCCTTTTTTTCCTTTGCCCATTTTAGAACTTCCTTTGTCCCATTTTTGCTCCTTTTCTAAACTTTGTTTTTTCAGATTTTAGCTACCATTTGTCAATACATATCATTTTTTACCCATTTTTGCATGTTTCTTTTTGACACTTTTATCCAATTTTTGCCCTTGATTTGATTTTTTGGTCACTTGTCATCCTAATAAGCTACCTTTTGCCCAATAAATACCACTTGTTTCCTTTTTTCCCTACATTTGCCCTCTTGTTTTCCCCATTTTACCCATTTAAGCTACCCTTTGCCACTATATACCACCTGGTTCCTCTTTATGTGCCCATTTTTTGGCAACTCTTTATTGCTTTTGGCCAATTTTAGTCACGCTAAACTTTTTTCTTGCTTTGTTTTTGCCACTTTTGGACCATTTTTGGTCACCTGTCTGCCTCCACTTGCTCTTCAAAAAAAAAAAAAAAAAATAGTGGACATGACCAGCCCACTTCTGCTAGATGGCCCACCAGGACGATGCCTGGTATGCCAGATGGCCAGTCCACCCCTGCACATAGATTATAACTAGGCCAACATTTGGCATGAAATGCGACTACAGTTGACATCACCATCAGTTTTTTTCTGCCAATATTTATCTGATTATTTTTCCCATGTCTGAATTTGTTGCCTTATATGTTGAATGCAACATTTTCTTGCTAAAACCACAAACTTGAACAACTTACAAACCATCCCTGAGGAAAATTATGAAAAACTTTATTAGAGGAAAATACTTTTCCATTAATATAGACAAACTGATATGTTCTGTTGTTTGAGGCAACATATTACAAATAAATAAGGTTGTTTTTCCATAACTGAAGTTGAAATTGTTTTTATTTTTTATTTTGCAGGGATGATGTTTTATGTTGTTAATGTAAAACATCATAATTTAATTGATATATGAAAATAATATGACTTAAAATTACCGGTAGGTTGATATCACAACTAGGAAATTAAGTGTTGGACATTTGTGTTAAAAAAAAAAGCTAATATTGAACATCTCTAATTCTAATGCACCAAAAAGTGGATTCAGGTACTAGGTCTACATACTCAGCTATGCTAGCTTCCCAGTACATGCCACTCTTTACATAAAAGTGAATGCTACTAATGGTGGGACTAGATTAAAAAAAATCTAATTAATTACAGACTTTGTAATTCATTAATCTTTAGTAATCTGAATTAATCGCATAACAATATTTGACAAAAAAGCAAAATTTTTCCAATTAAAATGGATTTTGGTATATGACTGAATCAATGAAAACAATAAATAAGCTTAAACAACATGATTGTGGTTATCATTTATCGTGAAATGAGAATGTTTGGAGCACAAAAAAAAAAAAAGATTACGATAAATGCGTTTTATTTATTTTTTTTTTTAAATTAACGCGTTAAAGTCCCACCCCTGCCTTTCATGGAACAAACACTTGGCTTTAATTCTTCTGAGACAACATCAAAGCTAATCTCACAATGTAGTAATTAATAATACATATTTTGTTGTTTTCAGATCCGGTGACATCTCAGGCTGTGACCAATACGACAGAAAGTAGTCCGGCCACGTCACCGACCTCCAGGCCCTCCACCCCGGAAATAAACACAAGTGTTAGTGCTAGAAATGAAAGCAGGATCACTGCAACATTAACCAGCGTAGAACGACTAATCTCACCGACAAATTCTTCACAATCCAGTGTTACATCCTTCCCATTAACGGACTCTAACACTTCTCACTTACTCAGCCCGACTAAATCCTATCATGGTGCTACAGTGGATAGATCGACTCATGAAAGTGAATTACATTCTTCAACACAAGATCACAGTGTTCCATTGAGTCCAGAGTGGGCGGTGACCTCACAGGGCACCACAGGCGATCATACAAAACCAGACGTGACGCAGACTCTGAGCACCAGAGGCAGAACGCCATTCATCAAGGATGAAGTACGAGTCAACGAGGACAAAGGTTTATGACCAACACACTTCTTTTCCCTCACTTTCCTCCACAAATAAAATTTTAAAACGTATTATTAAAAGCGAGTCTGTCTCGCTGAGGCCCTGCATTGGCTTCTGTTCACCTCAGAATTGCCCTGTTGCTGATGCTATTAGACTTCCAACAGTGTTGTTAGTTATACCGAGGAAAGGTTACACGGTTGGAATAGAATGAAAGACTATTTGAAAGCAGCAGAAACCAACCTCTGTGTGAAGCTGAACGCAACAAAAGCCTGAAACTTGACGAATAACTATCGACCATTTTGTTTTTTCTTCGCCTTATACCATCTGCATCTTCATCACAGGAGGAACCAGCACAGTTTTAAGATTTTCTCTGCCTCGGGCGAGATGAATCTTCAAAGTAAAATCCTCATTAAAAGAAACATATATATCTTATTTGATACAGGAGAGCTACGAGCCACTTTTCTGCCTTCAGGCGGAAAGTTCGGTATTGTGACTTACTGCGCTTTCCCTGTAACAACACATTCAATATGTTTAAAGCTACTGTAATTGGGATCTGGTGTCGTACACGGTTTTATTCTTTTTCGTGTGTTTTCCTCATAGATTCTGGGCAGAGTCGTCAGTTGCTTGCATTGATCCTTATTCCAGTGTTGTTACTCGTGGCTGTGGTTGGATTTTTCTGCAGGAGACGGATTAAAAAGAAACGGTAAAATTCCCACAAAGTTTATCATTTACTACATCTAGCATGCAATTAGCTGCATGAATTTTAACGAGTGCATATCCTGAATGCTGTATATAATCTCACTGACTCTCTGCAGAATGGATAAGCCCCCTCCTTTCAAACCCCCACCTCCTCCAGTCAAGTATACGGGTGCAAGATACACCAATTTGTCTCTCCATGATGGACCACAGAGGACGAACCTTTAAGGAGCACAAAGTGCAATTAAACTGTTCCAGTGTTATATATACTCTGACAACTGTTGGGGTATTCATTTGGGTTTTTATTTCCCCCAAAAAATACCAAAAATAATTTGGACTTTCATATGTTGTTTTTAATCCAAGTAGCCGTTTCTCGCTATATATGGCTGCCCTGTACACAACGCTGTTAGTAGATGCTACAGTCTATTGCACTTCACCATTTAAACACATTATACTTTCACAATTTCAGCCTTTCTTTAAAATCAAACATCGTAAGTAATCCAACCAAACAATATCAGTCATAACACCTTAAAAATAAAAATAAATATGACATCTTAGGGCTGGGCAGTATACCGGTTCATACTGAAGGTAAACAGTAGCGCTCTGGTTTTAGTTACAGTGTAAATCATACGTGTAAATGGATCAGAAAGACACAGTTGAAAGCTCTGAAGCTGCATGTGAGCATTGAGCATGTGTCTGCGTGCGCATGCCTCTGCTACAGCAGAAGAACACTCACGGACATGGAGGCATGGTTAGCTTAGCATATCGGCAGTAATGCACAAAAAAAAGAGCAAAGGATCGCAAATTGTAATTCCTATAATGCGTAAATAAGTCCTGGTGGAGCTGCAAACAAAACGCTACCTTATTCACCAGAAACCACCACACCACTGAGTATGGAGCATTTAAAGCTAGAAATCAAGCTAATGCTAAAGCTAAGCTAGCGTGGCAAAGAGTCATTGGGCTGCTGTTGCAAACTTGTATTATTCTACAATATTCACTTATCATGACAGTAAAATAGAGCATCCTAAGTCAATCTACTGCAGTAATTCATCTCTCAACCAGTAGAAAATGTTGTGAACACCTGATTATTCATAAAAAAAATAAATAAATACAGTCATACACTGTGAAACCGTTAGGATTTTGTAAAATACCGTGATGTACATTTTTGGTCATACCGCCTTGCCCTACGACATCTACATATTAGTAGGATGAAACAGTCATAAGAATTTTGAGAACCCATGAATGCAATTGGATTTATTCTCAACCCTACATTTATATTCCAGTATTTCAGGGGGAAAGATGGAACATTTAAAGGCCTTGGATTCATCTTTGAAGCCCCATAGTGACTCACTATGCAATTACACAGTCCGTCTATAGCCAAAAATAGCTCTCTATAAAACATACAAAATTACAACAAAAATATACAAAACAACAAAAACACACCAAATAAGAAAATGAATACACAAAATAACAACAAAATAAACAGAATGACAGGAAAAGCCCAAACAGAAGGTATTATCAGGTCTATATTAGCGCTCTCAGGAATAAAGTGCACAGCTTTAGAATGTGTGACTGTCCAAATAAAAGGGAGAATATCATGAAAAGACAAACCACATCAGAACCAGGACAGTTAATGTAAAAAACATAGGATTAAACAAATTGTTTACACACCTAGGCTATACGTTTATGACATGTGATGGTGTTGTATGTGTAGGAAAACACACATTCGCAGTATTTGTAGCTTTGTTTGTGTGTACTGGAGAAAATGTGTGTACATACAGTTAATAATCAATGTTATTTTGAGCTCTGATCATTTTTGATTTACAGTAGTTTTAGTCACAGCCTTTCGACTAAAATACAACTTAGTTTCTGTCATAATGTAGCCATCAAGACTAGTTTTAGTCAACTAAAAATGTCCATCTATCCATCCATTTTCCCACCCACTGGCTCCTTTTCGGGGTCGCGAGGACATTAAAATTTAGTCAACGATATCTGCAACAGATTTAGTAGACTACATTTTAAATGAAAATGTGACATGTAAGAGTTTATGCATTTTTCAACATTGATATTGGATGGTATTAATGTTTATAAATACACACAGACAGATTTAATGTTGCCCTCTACCCAACAAGTCGTTTTGATTGGATATCTTCCAAAAATGAATCTTGACTCGAATTGGATTTCTTCCCATGTGAACAATATGATTTACTTTTAACTAGTTTCATAAATGATTTATGCATTTTATTATTGACTAAATGTATTTTCTATTTTTTTTATGAATTATTTGTTTATCTATGCTGTGTATTTTATATTTCTTGAAGGGCATTATGTAATACTGTATATATGTGTATGGGACTGACTGGGTCATATTATTATTGTGGTTTTGGCTATTGTTATTGTTATTTTGACGACTCTCTTTTGTTATGTTTTGTTGTTTTTCAGTTACTCGCACATGTTCAAAATAAAGCATTCAAAAAAATGTGTATAGTATATCAATACATTTTATTTAGTTTTTGTTTACGTGTATTTTTTTATTATTATTATTCAGTCAGTTATTGTCACTTAAAAAAATGTAGTCAACAAAAAGCTGCATATGTGAAATAATATCAATTGATTTGAATGTAATCCAGATATTATTTGATTAGATTTATGAACTTGTTTTGTTTTTTTTCTCACATATCTGGACGTTTGTTACTCAATCTAAATCTCAGATTATGTCAGTTATCTTTGATTAAAGGTTGTGTTTATATTAGATTTTCTTTTGCTTTTTTTTTTTTACTCACATACATATTGGCTTGTTGATTAATATTTAAAGGTGTGTTAAAGTGTAAAATCTTAGATGATTTAAACTTATTACAGTTAAAAAATACATTTCCATATAAAGAATAATTAGACACTAACTGAACCGTTATTATAACACCCGGCGCACTTTACAGAAGGGTGAACAGATGGCCGCAATGAGAATATTTATAATCTCATACTTAAGAGACTCTATGACGGGAACTTAAAATCATCTCTGCTCTGTAAATTCACTTTAATCAATGTTGATTCATTTCTGCAGAAGCTTTCTTTTGATTATGTAATCATAGCTTTGTGTTAGCTACTGTAAATTATTGCTTTGCACGAATAAATAATCTTTATTAGACCTCAGACTATATAATGTGACAGCTCTGAGGAACATGGTTTCTATGGATATACATTAGCTCTTGCATAACTTTAGTGTTGCAGAGAGCATGTTTCTTCTTCTGCAGGGTTAATTATGTCAAGAGTGAAAATGCAGTGATTGAAAAGGCATTTAGTTGTTTTTTTTTTTTTTTTTGTTTTTAATTGTTCAGATGACATTTTGTTTGAGAGAATAGAACAGAATTCTTTTCAAAACTGTTCAACCACAGCAAAGCAGATCATCTCTAAATGTTTTAGAAACAGGGAAAACAAGAACATATAATTGCACCATCTTTGATTCTGAAACAGTTTCAGTAGATTGCAACATTTTGACTTTGCTAAACAGATTTGTCTCTTTTGATTGAAATCAGCACAAAATTAGAACTTGAGTGCATCTGATGATTAAAGGGAGAGATTTAAAAAAAAAAAAAAAAAAAGCAGCATCGTCAAAAAGGCAAGAAGACACGTCTGGGATTAAACAAGTTTGAAGATCAGCAGCAAATTTCTACTTTATTTGACAAGTTGTATTAAGAAGATGGACACAGACTGAACTAATCATTTCCTTTAGGGCAGTGGTTCCCACACTTTTTACACTCCCGTACCCACTAGCGGAACAAATTAGGGGGCGTGACACCCTCCCCGCCCCTGCCCGTACCCCTTCCTATCAGGGGTAATTGAACACATTGCAGGGGGTACTTGGAAACATTGATGAATCTATTTCCAACATGCTGAGTCATTTTTAAGCCAGACACTGTACATGCTCATCCAACATCTTTTGCACCCGTTGACAATAAATGGCATTAATGGAATAAACAATATTGTGGCCTTAATATCCTACTAAATTGTGAACTAACATGTTATGCACATTACTAAAAATTGAGGTAAATCAATTCTCTGAGATGCAATAATTGTAATACACAAAATTGATATTTAGTGTGTGTTAAACGTACAGGTTGACATTTTCAAGCTGTCGGAGATTTCAGAGGCCAACATGTTAACAACATGTAAATAAAAAGAAAGGTTACTACATTGGAGTGATGAAGGGGTTCTCCTAATCTGAAGAGAGGCCTCGGGGGTACATGAGATAGAAAATGTTGGGAAACACTGATCTAACCCTAAGCCATGTAACCCCTACCCCTGCACACTTTAAAAACATAATAATGTACTGTACAATGTAGCCCTACAGTGAAATTTGTCTCTGAATTTTACCTATCGTACTAAGGAATAATATATTGTAAAAACGTTCACTGTGGGATGACTAGCATGTGTGGAAGGACATTTAATGTTGTTATTTATTCTTTTTCATCGGTTCACCATGCACGATGGAATGAGCGACAGTCAAACACAGGTGTAAATCAAACAGTGGCCATAGTTAAATTATGTTTTTTAGTTCGGAATTAGTTGTTCCAAATTAAATTATTCGGAATTAAAGTTTTCTGCTTCATGTTTACATGGAAATAGTAATTTCCAAATTGAGGTTTACATTGAAAACCGCTTTATTCAATTCCTCTTTAGGTCTGGAGGTTGGGAAGGTTTCTGATTGGACAGGAAGAGAATGTAACGTATTCACGTCTATTGGGGAAAAAACACAACAGACCTTTTCTTGTTGGCTACAACATAGAAGACCACATAATAAGAACTGTTTTTACTTTTATTTTCATTGTAGTTTTCAAGCAGCAGCGAGAGCGAGAAGGGAGATATAAGTCCGAACTTTGGTCACTCAAAGGCAGCAGTTAATGCATCAGCTGTTCTACCTCCACTATACAGGACAATGAGTAAAAAGGGACTTTATAATGATCTGCATGTCATTAGTGAATCTCTGGTGCTTCATGTTCTGATGAAGCCTGCTCTGTTTGCCGACGTCAGTGTGTGTGTAATAAGTCTGTGCGTCTGTGTGAATATCTGCATGTTTATGCTTCCGTCTATCCAAAAGACTATTCTGGAAGAAAATAGAGATTTTATTTGTGTGTGGTACAAATTAACTTAACTGCCAACGTGCCGGCTAAATATGCATACTTGATATGTGGCAAGAAATTAGCAACGAGCATGTGTTGACCGACATGATCATGTGTTCAAATTCAAGTTACTGTTTGTAGCTCTTCAAACACATTATCTAAAAAAAAAATCTTTTTCACGCAACATTATCCGATACAATTTTAACTGTAAAGAATTTTCTACACTATATTGTTACATTGAGAAGGTATTTTTTTTTGGCTCCGGAAGGACTTTAATCCAGGTGAGATTAGGTAAAATGGCTCTTGTGAGAGTAAAGGTTGCAGACCCCTGCACTAGATGACTCCTATATTGTTTTTAGAAGTGTATGATTTAACTTTTGCTTAGGGATATATAAAATTGTAAAAATCATTACGAGTATGGAATCACCACACATATAATAATTCTGAAATATCAAATGTGATGGGAAGAGTGTGTGTGACATATTTAAAGTCATTGCTAAGATCACGATGTGCACTTTGAATTTATTTAGACAGTAAACGACATTAACGTTCGTCTCTTGCAATATTTTTTTTTCTTCTTCTAAGTGGAACTTAATGTGTTATTACTCCCTCTGGGCACGTTACACTATATTGTAAACGTCACCCACAAATGAGAGTCAGAGAAATCCTAATTTTAATAATGCACTTATGAGGTGATGCTCCATCTGCTAAATGATTATGTCCTCATGTAACAAATGATGTATTGCTTACGTGCGGTGAAAACTGCCCTCTGAATTGAATTGAACAGCCAGAGGCCTGCAGTAGTAAATATTGTTGACACTTTATCAATCACTGTGATCTGCTTCTTATTGGAATCCTGAGCTTTTCTCTGAATGTTGCAGCGACTAAAGGAAGCAACATAAGAGATCAGCTATATTATTGTGAAATGAACTGAGTTAAATTGATTGATTAAATTACAGTACTGAGCCATTCCGTGTGCTCTGTGGAGATATATTTTTTCAGCCTTCTGTGACCCACAAGTTATTGAATAAAGTTCCATTAAACACCATTTATTAATTTACACCACATTGTCATTTGCAGTTTCGTTGACTCAACAACTGCTTAAAATTATTTTTTTTAAAAACCTGCATAGCAACGTACACAAGACTATTTGCTGTCATATTTGTGATATTTGTCGTCTTTTACTTGGGTCCACATTACTTTACTTAGATTTAAAATATATTCAATGAATGCACAGAAGAAAATACACCAATATAAACCTATTTTTTCCAATACTAATTATGAGTGTCTTCATGACTCTAGATCGTATGCTATAAATTTTCTTTTCACTAAAAAAAGACCAAAACTTTAGAAATGTGAAGAGATATTATAAACCGAAACATATAAGGAATGTTTTAAACTTTGAACACATATATTACATTTTCCACCCAAATATTAGGTTTATTTGCTGAATACTTATATCATGTCAAGCTTTAAATGCCCAAAATACTGAAATGTCAAGGGATCACGTTTAAAGCCGCAAATATAGAGGAACTGACCATAACAAATGTATAAATGCAGCAGAATGTAAACATAGTGGAAGAAAGAAAAAAACAATCACAATTGTAGAACACCCTTTTAAATGATATGGTTATCTTTTCTTTTTTGTCTGGATTGTTTCTTGTCTCAATTTTGTTTTTTGTTTTTTTGTCTTTATAATTCATTTAAATTTTTTGGTCTTGATGTTTTTTGTGGTCTTGATTTATTTATTTTTATTTATTTTTTATCTTCATTTTATTTTTAGCCCTCATCCTCTTCCGTATTAAACCGATGCATATTTATTATTATTATTATTAATAATAATAAAAAATTATCTCCAAAATATTAACAAATACAAAATATTTAGATTTTAGAAACCGGAAGATGATTTCTATTCCTCGGGCGAGTGGTACCTCTTTCCGGAAGTACAAATACACGATCTTCCTCATAAACATGGCTGCGCACACATGAATGTCATGCCTTATTTTCAGTCAGTAATTTAGCCTTAATATTTAATCTAACAAAGCTGACGTGTATATATAATCCTATCGCTGTGAATTTTCTTTTGTATTTTGCAACAAACCAAACAGAAAGCTCTTTTTTATCGGACTATCGGCTTAGCTGCGAGCTAGCATTTAGCACCATGATGAGTCCTGATCAGCAGCTGAGGAATGTAAGTGTTTCTTGATCCTTCGTCAATATCTCTACACCAATAAATGAAGTGTTATTTGACTAATTGTTTTCTTCCACAGCTCCGAGATTTCCTGATGGTTTACAACCGCATGACTGAAGTTTGCTTTCAGCGATGCAGCAGCAACTTTAACTACAGGTACCTCACCATGGACGAGGTATGAGCTGTGTATTCACTGATAAACCCTGCGACATAAATACAGAATTTATGAATGACGTCAAGGCGTTTGGATGACATCCTTGAGCCTGTTTGCATCTGTGATTGACAGGATCATAGAATCCAAAAATAAGGGGAAAATCAGGAAATATAGGCTGTAGATTTTTGCTCCAAAATTGATAGAGAACAAGAAATGTCTGTTTCCAATGGATCCCATCCATCACTGTTGATTTTTTCCTAAATGATCAGAGACAAAATAGAAATAGTGAAACAATTACTTGGATTTCTTATGTTATATTGTGTATTGTAGTTATGTAAAAAGAAAAAACCTGATTCAAATTGTAAAAGACATGGGCCACTGCTGAAAAAAAAATAATATATATATATGTCTAAAGTGGGATTCGAACCCACGGCAGCGGAAGGAAGAATTTTTGAGTCGGGCAGCTTAGACCACTCAGCCATCCTGACACTGTGAAAACTCAGGCACATTACGTAGAAAAGGTATCAATAGCCCCTTCCTTTAAATTTAGGGTCAGCCCCTCAGGTAAACACAAAATGACAGTTAAAAAAAATGCACAAACTGACAACAAAATTACTCCCAAAAACACATTGACAGCATAAATATACAAAACAACCAATAAAAATATGCTGTGACTACAAAAAACAAAGAAAAAAAACACAAAATTACTCCAAAAACACATTGACAGCAAAAATATACAAAACTACAACAACACACACAATGATAGACAAATTGATAAAACAACCATTTAAAAATATACCCAGTGACTCCAAAATCACTAAAAATGACAAGAAAAAAAGAACAAAACGAAATCTAAAACACACAATCAGATCTGTTCTTCCCTGTAATAATGCTGTGAAATGTGATTCTTCTAAATATGAATCTTCTGATATGAATGTTAATAAAAGTTGTCTATAATCAGGAGGGCTGCGTGGACAACTGCGCAGGGAAGCTGATCCGCTCCAACCACCGCCTGATGAACACGTATGTGCAACTGATGCCTAAGATGGTGCAGCGTCGGATGGAGGAGATGGAAAGCAAGGCGGTGGCGGCTGCAGCAGCAGCTGAAGCAGGAGGAGCTTCTGAATCTGCAGGGATTACAACCTCAGAGGCTCCGCCCTCCTTTCCAGCCCCTCCCACATCATCTCTAGCCCCACCAGCAGATGATGCCTCCATCCCCACATCAGCAGGACTAAACACAGCAGTAGCAGAAGACCAGTCGTCATATATTACACAACAAGCCACACCTGTAGCTGACTCAGGCCACGCCCCCATGCTCAGTAAACCTGACAGTGGCCTTTCATTAGCTGCAGAACTTCCTCTCCCACCCCCAGTCGGGTCAGCCCAGGTGGATTCTGGGAGCTCGACTCCTGTGTTTGCACCATCCAAACCTACGTCTATATCAGAAGACGCACTTGTGTTAACTCCAGCTGTGTCGGATCAGGAGAAATCACCATAAGTAATCATGCAACAACCATTGTGGGTGAAATTATGTCTTACATTTACTTTTTCCTGTTACACTGTCCAATAAAATCATGAGATGAGCTACTATATCCAGTCTTTATTAATGTTTAAAGTCTCAGAGCTAAAAAAACTCAAAAAATTGTCTGTGCTGCAAGGAAAACAATAACAATCATAAGGTAAATGTATTGTATGACATCATAATCTTGAAGTATTTAGTTTTTATTAAAATTATTTGTCAAGTGTAAACCTAGTAATAACCTTTTTTTATTGAAAGCTCAAGTTGTCCATTATAAGGCATCGATTAAAGCATTACATGTTTTAATATTTTCCTAAAACAATATATACCTTGAATAGACATTTTATAATAAAATACTGTGAATGCAGATTAATAATAACTGACACATGCGTGAAATCAAAGATGAATACTTCTAAATGAAGTTTAAACACAAATGAAAGCTCAGACATGGATGCTTAAAGGTTAGAAGCAGAATCATTTTTTTTAAAGAAACATTCACAGCCACTCTTTACAGATTAACATTAAAAAGCCATAAAACTAAGAGATTATTTGAATAGCCTACATTAAAAGAAAATAATTGTATCTTATTTTGATACGTCGCAATACCACGAATCAATGAGCGGCACACTTAAAGTAATGATGATGCCGACACTTAATTCAGAAAAACATATTTAAAAGAAATTGATTTAAAATTTTACATAATATATATCTTTGAAATATCAAGACAAAAATGTAAATATGTGTCCACTCCAGTACATAGTGTCATAGTGTGTTATTTTGTATGTATATATATATATATATGGGGAATTTTGGGAATGATCAAATATGTAAATGTATCATGAAAATTATTTATTAGATTTAACCAGAAATTGGGGAGGAATTTTAAATGAACTTATGCTGATATTTCAAGCTGATGCTAAAACAAATGTATTTTCCCTAACTATATTTAACATCCCTGTTCACGGAAGACCTTCAGTCTAGTAAATTATCCGTTTCTCCCTGTTAATTTCCATGGAAAATTTTAAACTAAAAATTCCCAGAATTTTGAAAAGTGTATTATTATGCTATTATTTATGTTTGGATGCAATTAATATTTAAAATTACTCCCAATTTCCGGTTAATTCCAATAAATATTAGATTAGACTTCATTGTTCTCACAGTGGGGAAATTAACCTGTTTTAGCTGCAATAGACCCTTTAATGGCCTACGTCATGAGTGACGTCACAACTCTAGCTGGAGGCAAAAACAGGAAACCCCGCTGGCCAAATACTGTGGAGGCTGGTGTAATGTTACAGCTTTAGAAGGTCGTCTTGTTGTGTGTTTGGGTGCCAGAATAGGAGGAATAACGTTAGTGGATGTAAATTAAAGTTTTATAGGATTCCAGCGGACACTCGTGCTCAGAAAAAACCGGAAGACAATTGCCTCCAGGCTAAGCCCCGCCCAACAAAATACGTCACAATGTTTACAAACAAACAAAGGGTCTGCAGAAATGAAAAATAACAGGAAATATGAATACAAAAATATTACACATGATTACAGGAGACAGTGCAGATACGTATAAATAAATAATATGACATATGTGCGGGTTTTGAAATATAGTGTAGTGGACTGTAGTGGAATATAATGTATAGTGGACGCTACAATATGTTGGATAATATTGCATGATAAAAAAATAAAGTTTATATATATATATATTTATATATATATTCCCACAATTCACGCCCCCTTTGCAACCCTAATTATATATAACTATATAAATAAACATATACCGGTACTTATGATAGTTTGCTCTCTAGTTTTGCCACCTCACCACCTCCCAGTCTGTGGTTGTGTTCTACCTTTAGTCCAGCAGAGGGCGCTGATGTACCGGGACGGTGCCTCTCTGTAATCGGAGCTTCCCCCAAATTCCCTCCAGGAGTCCCGCATGAAGCCGGAGAGTCTGGGAGGGTCTGGTAGGGTCTGGTAGGGTCTGGTAGGGTCTGGGCGTGGACTTGAAATGTGGCTTGCACACTGTGGAGCTTCAGCCTGAGAGAGAAAAGAGAGAAAGAGGAAAGCCATAAAGAGCAAAAGAAGCGGATTGTATGGAATCTGGTGAGACTTTTACTTTCTTATGAACAGACTTTATGACTTTGACTATTTGTATGTTTCCGATGTGTGATTTTGCACCTTCTCATTTCACAGTAGACGATAAAAGTCGAGAGAAAACTACTACATCTATTATAATTTACTGCTTCTCTGTATAATCAGTTTAACTAAGTGTTGTTTACAGCAGAAACATCAGCTACAAGTGAAATAAAAGACATTATTTGATTGATTCATTATATAGAAACATATCGGGTGTAGTTAGAAATAGAAGATAATTATCTTAAATCAAGCGATGCCATATGTGTCAAACTCAAGGCCCGCGGGCGACATTCAGCCCACCAGAGCATAATGTCGGGCCCGCAGGAAGATTTTGCTCAAAGTAAAAAAAATATGTCAAAAATTGGTTTTGTCTTTGTAAATCACCATATATGGTAAGTTGTAGATATCTGACTCAACTTGATTTATTTTTTTTCTATTGCATCTTTCATACCTCGGACATGTAGCCATACAGATCAATACAAAATACATGATGAGGAAATAAAAATCAATTCAGTGGAGAGCCAATAAAGTATAAAACCATGGAAAAAAAATAATACTCAGCTTAATTTAAAAAAAAAAAAAAAAGTCTGACATTTACCTCTCTACAAATAACTAAAGTCAATAAAACTCCACTAAAATCATATAATATATTGCAGAACTATATTATTGACCGTGAGATTGAGTTTTTTGTTTTTTTCACTAAAACTTGGAAAATTCTCGCAAATTATCACACTGAACTTTGGCAAAATACATCGCAAGTTTTGAGGAAAATTAGCAGCAAATTCAAGAACTTTAACCAATGGATTAACATGTGTTAAAGTCTAAACTGTTGCACCACAGTTTAGAATTTTTGCTTTTTTTTTTTTCCTTCACAAATAATTTTTGGGACAACTGATGGAAATTAGCCACTGGCTACAATCTGGCGTGCTTACATTCATGTATTTTTTATTCATGTATGTCCATTAACATGCACCGTCCCAATCAAATAAATTAATTAAAATTGATGTCTGGTATGGAGGTATGGTGTCTTTATTATTCATCTAAAAAAAAAAAAAATGTTTGAAACCCAAATACATGCATTTGAACACTTTTTAATTTGATTTAAAAGGTTTATTTTTATTTTCATTGAGGTGATTATTATTTTTTTTAATAATAAAGACACATATTTAGCTCCATAGTCCAGCCCACTTGAGATCAAACTGGGTCATAGTGGTCTTTAACTAATTCCCCTGTATACTTCATTTAAAAGTTTAGTTTATCATTGTTTTTATCTTCTTATGTTATTTTTTTGTGATCTATAACCTATACTGAACCTCAAAGGATTAGATTTATCTGATGATGAATTATTTTTGCTTGAGAAACAAACTTTATTACTATCTTTTCCCACTTTCCAGGCTTTATGTCCCTGATTGTACCAGACACTAGAGAAGCAAACAGTCCTTTAGTCTGACCATGGATGACATCTTCACCCAGTGTCGTGAAGGAAACTCAGTAGCCGTGCGTCTCTGGTTGGACAACACAGAGAATGACCTCAACCTGGGGTGAGTGGAACTATCTGCTACCGCTTTAATGCGATTCCTGGGATCTTACCGCACTGCCTGAATAGAAATTAACTGCTATGTAGCCACATCTGTGGTGCAGCAGATGTGTCATAGTTTCCATATTAGCTGAGCTTTCCTCCATTCAAGCTTCTTCTTTTTTCTAATTATTTTATTATGATGTCAGTGATTATGATTGTGACACAGAACTCCTGTTATTTCCAGATAAATAATTAATAGAGGTGAAAGTAACGGATTACAAGTACTAACGTTACTGTAATTGAGTGGCTTTTATGGGTGTTTGTACTTTTTATTTCTGAATTAGTGATTTTACTTGTACTTAAGTACCTTTTAAAAGAAGTAAAGTTATTTGTTACATTCCTACACCCAACTGTTACTCAGTAAATTATTATTTTGTTTTCAAATGATCAACGGACATTGTGAAACTCCAAAAAAATGACATCAGAGCCGACCAATCAGATTAAACGTAATGCACGGCACCAAAACTGCTTATTTTCTCAGTTTTGGAGTTCATAAATTATTATTTTATTTTATTTTAAAAAGAATTGTATATTTTTACAAGCCTTTTATTTTATATAGATGCCTTTGTGGAAAATAAATTAAGTTTATACATGAGATGTTTACTGTATGCAAGGGAACCGTGGCAACGATTTATTACCAAAAATAAAAGTGGAAGGTGAAAGTAACTAGCATACTTTTACTTAGAATACTATTTAATTTAGCTATTTTTTACTTGTACTTGAGTATTTTATGTACAACTTACTTGTAATTGTAATTAAGTACAATTTCAATCAAGTAACAGTACTTGATTGATTTAATTTTTAACATGAACACAACAGCAGTATACAGTATATACCACAATGAAAATAATCTATAAAAATGATCCTACCCCTTGTAATATCTAGTATTATACACATAATTATTTTCTAATACACACCTATTTACACTATAAATATACATATATAAACATAGAATTATATGTTCATGGTTTTAGTCAAAGAAAGCGTGTTTAGATCTTTTAAATCTGGCAGCACATGCGTGTGTGTGTGTGTGTTTCCATAATATCTGCTCCAACAGGTCCCAAAGACCTCACTGCTGAACACTGTGATTATCTCATTCTTCTGGCCTGCCCATATATGTGCCGTTTGTTGACGTTAGTTGGAGGGGCTGCAGAGCTGCGAGCCAACCACGTCACAGTTAGGGCTATTTCCTCCGTTCAGCTCCATACAGGGCCAAGCCCTCACTGACAGAGCGTAAACATCACGCTCCGAGGCCTTGTTTAGCTGTTCCTCAGCTCTGTGTGGACCTCCACCCCACCCCCCCCACTCTGTATTAGCAATAAGTGTAATAAAATATGTGGGTTGGAAAGAATGTCTGTCTGGAAGGAGTCGGAGGGTTTTAGTTGAATTTTCCAACGCAGAGAGTGAAAGTGAATCCACGAGGAAAGAGGCTTTTTAGGGAGAAACAAAGGGAAGAAGTGAGAATTCCAACCTGTCATTCCACAGTTTGTTGCTTTTTATAGCTCACCCTGTTAGTCTGATTCTAAACCAGTGGTTCCCAATCTTTTTTGGATCATGACCCCATTTTTATAGCACAAATTTATGGCCACCCCAAATAATTTTTTTTCTATAATTACTTTTTATTATACTGTGTAACAAATAGATCAGGATTAGTGCACAAAGTGACAAGATGCACCAACTCAGATATTTTTATACTGCATTTTTAGCCTTTTTTTAATACTGCATTTTATTTAAACTACATTTATATTTGAGAAAGTCAAAGTATATATTACAGTTGTTTAAGATTGTGTGTTGTTTTTAAGACATGTATTTATTGCTTTATCAATTTATACATTAAACAGACGTTACAATATGCAGACAAAATTGAACAGTCCCTCAACACGAACACATGGCAGTATTAAAAGTAATAATCAAATAAAGAATTTTTTTTTAAAAAAAAAGGGGTAAACATAGATATTGCATGAAGAATACTAATTAAAAACATCAGATGAAAAAAAATTCATTATACATTAAAAATAAATTTTAAATAAATTCAAAAAAATAAAAATAAACAGTAGATAAACATAACTATTGAGCTAATGTGGTACTTTAATAATAACCACATCTCCAGTGCTGTTTTAATTTGGAAAAATTATACATATATATATATTTTTTGTTTTGTATTTTTTTAATAAAAAAAATATATGTATATATTTTAATCAGTAATTATTTCTAACACATTCCAGCCAGGTGACCCCACATGGGGTCCTAGGTTGAAAAACTCTAAACTGTGCTGGGTCAGTGGTCCTGGGGTCAGCTGACGTAGAAGGACTGACTGGGGGTGAAGGGGGCCAGTGGCACTAAGGTGACAGCCCGGCACTGTCCTCCTGACTGCAGTGATGACGTGTGTGTGTGTGTGTGTGCAGGCATTCCAGGCTGCACACAGGCTTTTATCACCAGTGCTGCTCATTAAAGATGTGTAGATAGTGGAGACAAAGCAGCAAAGCATGTGCCTGAGTCTAAATAAAGATATGAGTGTGTGGTTGGAATGAGAACCTGTGACTGTGTGTACAAGATAATCCCACACTGATACACACAGGGGTGTGAAACTCCTCCACTTCAGCCCGTGGGAAGATTTGGTTTGTATTTTTGTACATTTAAAAAATTACAACAAAAACATGAATCATTATGTAAATTAAGGCTGATTTCTTTAATTTTGGGGGATTGGGGATCAGCCAATACTTCCATACTGTATGAAAGTCTGAAAAATGATTAGATTAATATTTTATCATTTACCTCAAACCTTGTGATTTTCTTTATTTGTAAAACTAAATACTGCTGTACATTTTATGTTTAGCAAAGAGCTCAAAACAGCTCTGCAGTGTAAACGGTAGCACAAGTTTTATTTGATATTAAAATGTGAAAAACTAAAGGAACTGATATAACTTAGTATTTTGGACAGCAATGTGTTAATTTGTCTATGTGCATACTGGTGTATTTTTGCACAAATATTCCAATGTGGTTTTTTTCCCACTGCAAATGTCAAATAAATTGAACATGAAAGTTCAAAATTTTTAATTCATATTTGAGATAACTGTCATTAAACAAGTTAGTATTGTTTCATGGTAGGGCTGGGCAAAAAATCGATTTAATCTTTCTATCGAATTTGTTCTCACCACAGTTTTTTTCTGACTTTTTCGCTTTCCGTCCTTGTGGGTTACCATAGCGCGATGTAAGCCCGCCCCCTCTTTGTTTACGTGTTTACCCTTTGAGTAGGCTATATGTGTGCTACAGGCATGTTTAAATTTTTACTCACACTAAGCTGAGATGCTAACAGAGTTTATTTATTTATTTTTTAATTGTACTGTTATGTTATATAAAATATGTAGTTATCTGATTTCTTAATCAGAAAATTGAAGCTACTGTAAAGTTGCTGTTGCACTTTTACTTAAACCTGGGTTAAAGCTTGAAATTGTTGAATGACAGAGCCTCATTTACTTTTCATTTTGGAATTATTCTATGCATTTTAAGTCTTGAGGACAATCACAACAATATCTGCAGTGATTTTTAAGTGCATTGACAAAAAATATTGAATCGAAACTCAAATTTTTCTTTAAAAATTCGGAGATTTTCTTTCAGGAAAAATCCCTAATTTACGGGTATTTTTCAACGTTTTAAAATACAATAAGATTGTAACATTCAAGTTGTATATTGTCAGTTATTAAAATCACCATAAATGTTAGTTCCAGATTTCTCAGTCCCTCCATAAATGACACTCCCCAAAATATATACAACAGGTACTTGTATTTTTTTTTCTCTATTCATAGTTTTACGATTTGTCATTTTTATTCAGAAATTGTTTGCCTAAACTCTCTTTAAAAAAAAATTTAAAATCCAGCACTATCTCCAAAATAATTCCTTAATTTACATTTTTAAAAATGACCATGCTGGGACTTTTAGAGTAGGAGGTCCCGATGTAAATAAAGTGACTTCATGTTTTACACCTAGGGTATTCTAAGTGAATTATAGAGATGATTTTTCTAAATGCAAAAATTCAAACCTGGGTAAGAAAATGTTGAAATTACTTCCAAAATTCTGCAGTTTTCTGCTCCGGCCCATTTAAAATTTGTGGCACCCAAAGGAAAATATGTTTGAGCCCCTCTGCGCTAGTGCATCATCAACAGCAGCCTCCTAGTTGTTCTACAGCATCAGTGAGTCAATGCTGTTCTTTCTGTATAAAGTTTTTTATTAAAATCACTCCTGGGAAACATATTTTCAGCTAATGTCAGAGGTTTTAGGCTTTTTTCCATTTACTTTTAAATGTCTTATTTTTGGAGCGCTAACACAAACAACTAACTTCCTTTGTAACCTTTGGGGACAGCATCATGATATAAACACACAAACTCATATTATTACATGGAGTTTTCCCACCACAGTTTAAAGGACATACAAAAGGCAATATTTTATGGCTACTACCTTCAGAAAAGGTTAAAGTTCAGGTCTTATTGTAGAAAATCTCTGTCCTTTCATTCTAGGGGCACAACCCTAAATTTTGTAGTCAAATAAGTGAAATTAGTTCAATTATTTTCCATCCTTTGACAAAAATGTCCAAATTTGTTTCATCCTTGGATTGTGATCGTGCAACAAACTGAAGAATAAAGTTGCAGATCAGAGGAGGATTGACCCAATGGACTCTGGGACAACCATGATTTGATGGTGGAGGAAATCTACTCACGCACTGTGAGAACATGTAAAGTGTTGACTGTTTTAAATGAAATGAAGAAATATGAACTCTGGTTTTCAAATTGCTTCTAGATTCTATTCTGAAAGTGAATTTTCCTGTGTGGAGTTTGCATGTTCTCCCCGTTTATCTGTGTAAAGAGTTGACAAGATGTGTAGGTCGTACGCTAAGATTGACTTTTTACAGATCCCTGTAACGACTGGAGGAGAAAGTTTGCACAAAAATGAATGAAATATTTCATTTTTTATAATTTGGTTCTCGATGCATTCTGTAACTTTGATGATTTATTTGAAAAAAAAATACTATCATAAAAACAAGATCAATAAGAGAGCGCAAACCTCCACCATTGGCCAAATCTCTGCCAGATATTGGCAGTGATCAGGATCCTGATCATGTTACCATGATCATTCATATTTTAAGGCTTGGAAGAAAGTTCTATTCCCATTATTAACAATACAGTAGGTCCTCCATTTTCTTTAAAAAAAAATTGTGATTCAATGAGAAATCTGGATCTGATCCTAATAAAACTCTGTAATAACTGATTCAAATTTCATTAAAAAAAAAAAGTCAATTACAAACTGAGAATTTTCATTTTTTTTAAACTGATCCAGAATCATTATATTGATCCGGATCTCCTCCTAATGGAATCTTTCATGGCATAAGGTTTATCTTTGGTTAAAAATTTGTCAAAATTCATTAAGGAATTTAGACGTAATCCTGCTAACAGACAAACAAATTAAACGCCAGTGATAAATATTACATCCTACTAAATTTATTTGGGTTCTGGGGAGGAATATCGATATTTAATATTGTCACCCAACATATGATGATAAATACCGGTTAGAGGTCAACCAAATATAGCATTTTCAAAGGCCGATGCTGATACCGATTAAAAGAAATATATAAATAAATCAGCTGATGGCCAATAGCTAAAGTTGATTTTGGAAGCCGATATACTTTTTTTTTTTTTTATTAAAGACCATTAATTATGAAAGACAATTGAAACACTCATATGGTATGAATGTATATATTAATAATTAAATTAAATACACCAATTTACTTACCCTACTGATGATGTGTTGTTGCAATAGTAATTCTATAAATACTTGTATACCCGTACGCAACCAAGTAAAACAAAAATCGATATCCTATTAACGATATAAGATCAGGCACTATTATATCATATCCTCATTTGTAAGCCTATTGACTTCTATACCTCTCCCATGCACATGCCATTATTACTTTTTTTTTGTATATTCATACATCTGAATGTATGTTTTTTAATGTTCTTTTTTCTTTAATGGCTACTCTAAAAAGCCGATATAGAAAAAAGTCCGATATATCGGTTGACCTCTAATACCAGTAAATTAATTTGGATATTTTTTCCCACCCTTATTAAAAATGCCTCTTTTCCTGTGTAAAATCTATGTTTGCACACATTTCAAAGCCCCTTCATAGTATAATCACTTTATTTGCTTTCCTTGGTGGAGATTAACAAATGGAACTGTTTCTTTGCGTAGTCTGCTGACACTTTTTAGATGTCTGAATAAGCTTTGATCAATAAACACAGTCTCTTTGATCCTCTGTGTGTTTTAGTGACGATCACGGCTTCAGCCCCCTGCACTGGGCCTGCAGGGAGGGCAGGAGCGGCGTGGTCGACATGCTCATCATGAGAGGAGCTCGAATCAACGTGATGAACCGTGGAGACGACACGCCGCTGCATCTGGCCGCCAGTCATGGACACAGAGACATCTTAGCTAAGGTACAAAGAAAAAAAAAAATCAATTCAGCGATATATCGCAATTGTTAACCGCACCTTTATCTTATCGATCAAAAAAAAAAAAAAAAAATGTCCAAATTAATTTTTTTTAATTATGTTTAACAAAAAAATAAATTAATTGTGCATAGCACGTAAACGCCCAGTCACTAGATGTCAGTGAACCACATCACACCTTGTTAAACTACCTAACTCCTCAATGCATTTTATTTTTGAAGTTGATTGCACTTTTATTTTAAAAAAACATACTGGGCACTTAAAGATGTAATGCAGTTATTTTTTCTTACTAATTTAAGAAATTAACAGAATCTGTTGTAAAAGCAAAAGTTTAACTTTTTTGAAAAAATTTAATTTGACAGTTTGATTTGAACACTTGTTTTTTAATATTAGAATAGAAGTATCTTTATTAATATTTACTGTCTTGACAGCTCAATAAGAAAAACACACAAAAGACACCCGAAAAATAGTGCAATGAGAAAATAAACGATACAATAATAGAAGAAAAAAATATACAAAGAATAAAGGATACAGATAAATACATATTTACAGGCAGGGGCAAGGAGAGATATTTATTATTATTTGTATTGGTACTTGAATTGCAGTTAACCACCATTTACTTGTTCTCGCAAGTAAAAAAAAAAAAAAGAAAAATTATATTTCATACCATTTTCCATAAACCCCTTTGTGTTTTGTTTAATTCCCCATGTAAAGCATCTTTGAGTGTCAAAAAAGCACTATACAAATTTGATGCATTATTATTTTGTATGTGTAAAGGTGAAATACAGCATGTACTTATTGATATTGCGATATAACGCAATGTATATCGTATTGTTTAGTATCAAGCTATATCGGGATAAATCGTATCATGACATTCAAATTGTGAATCATATCATTCGATACATGGCAATGTACACCCCTAAGAGGTACGCCTGTTCTGAGGTGGATTCAATTGTGTTACGTAGGGCTAGGCGATTCGAGTTTTGATTCGATTTTTTTTTAATGCACTTAAAAATGACTGCAGACATCAGATATATTATCAAAAGAGCAACTTCATTGCTGTGATTGTCCTCAATAGTTAAAATGCATATAACAATCCCCCAAAATTAAAAGTAAATGAGACTGTCATTCAACAATTTCAAGCTTTAACCCAGGTTTAAGCGAAAGTGCAACAGAAACTTCACAGTAGCTTCAATTTTCTGATTAAGAAATCAGATAACTACATTAGCATCTCAGCATAGTGCAAACAAAAAATTAAACATGCCTGTGGCACACATATAGCCTACTCAAAGGTTAAACAAATGTAAACAAAGACGGGGCGGGCTCACATTGGAACGCAAAAAAGTCCGAAAAAACTGTGGTGGGAAAAAAATTAAAATATATATATATTTTTTTTTAACTTGAATTTGCAAAATAAAAAT
Organism: Gouania willdenowi; assembly: GCF_900634775.1. NCBI lineage: Eukaryota > Metazoa > Chordata > Actinopteri > Blenniiformes > Gobiesocidae > Gouania > Gouania willdenowi. The sequence goes on along the minus strand of NC_041057.1, from coordinate 6,605,012 downwards.
CATTTTATCTACAAATGTGATAAATCGATTAAATCGATTTTTTGCCCAGCCCGAGTGTTACGTTTATTCAGTTGTAGTTCACTATTTTATCAGTGACGTTTCCCTGACAGCTGATTCAGTGCAAGGCGGACCCCAACACAGTGAACGAGCATGGAAACACCCCACTGCACTACGCCTGCTTCTGGGGCCAAGATGAAGTGGCAGAGGTTCAGTATTGACACTTTGTTTCTGGGAAGCATGTGCCACTGCAGAGACATTTATTTTCTGAACCAATGAAGCTCCTGAAAATCACTAACGTCTTCTTGTTTTAACCCATCGTGCAGGACTTGGTGACCAGTGGCGCGCACGTGACCATATGTAACAGATATGGACAGACCCCGCTGGACAAGGCCAAGCCTCATTTAAGACAACTTTTACAAGGTCGGGTGATATTGGTAGCTAATATTAAGTAACAGATTTGTTAAAGGGAAACAGATCAATTTGAAATGATTGTGTTTATATTTGAATTCTAGAAAAAGCAGAGAAAATGGGTCAGAGTATGACCAAAGTACCTTACAAGGAAACCTTTTGGAAGGGAACAATGAGGACCCGACCTCGTGAGTAACGTCATCGTTTAAAGAAAAGAACATGTCATTATTTTAAATTAAATGATTCATTAATAAAAATTAATATTACAGGTAATGGTACGCTGAATAAGCAGGCTGGTATCGACTATAAGCAGCTTTCACTTCTGGCAAAGATCAACGAAAACCAGTCAGGAGAAGTAAGCTGAAGTCTCTCTAGTTCAGTGGTTCCCAAACAGGGGTACGTGTACCCCTAGGGGTACATGAGCACATTGTAGGTGGCACCCGGAAAGATTTAACAACTTAAAAATAATCAGGAAATGTTCCTACTTCCTTTTTAGGCAACTTTTGGACAAATTCACCACAGATTAACAGTACTCAATAAAATATGTTTTCTTGTAATTTATTGAAAAGGGATTATTTCATGCTGTAGAATAGGTGACAATAATTAACATTTAACAAAGGAGACTGTATTTACTTAGTACTGAATTAATCACAAAAGTTCCATGGTATTTTATTTTTTTAATAAATTCCACTCATTCTTTTAAATTCGTAGATTAAGACTTAGGGAACCAATGTGACAAAGTTACGGGTTTAATATGAAAAAACATAATCATTTATGGAGAAGGTACTGATGATACGGAAAGAGGGTACACACATTTTGGCAAAAATGGAAAGGGGGTACACGGGACAAAAAAGATTGAGAACCATTGCTCTAGTTCATATGTGTCAAACTCAAGGCCCGGGGGCCAAATCTGGCCCTTCAGAGGATCTGATTCGGCCCACAGGAGAAAGTGAAAACATGAATCATTATGTAAATGACCAAATAATTCAGTTGTAAATTGTTGTTGAAAGAACTTTCCTGAATAAATGAACTCAACATATTAGGATACTTGTGATTTGTCTTTGCTCATAGTTATACGATTTCGATCATTTTTAAAATCAGACATTTTTGCCAAAACTCTTAAAAAAAAAAAAAATCATAATAATAATCCTTCATCCAAAATAATTCCACAAGTTACTGCAATTTTTCTCAAATTATATCAAAATCTCTCCAAAATAAATAAATCAGAAGACATTGAAGTATCTGTCACTTATTGCTTAGATATTGTTGATTCCTTCCATATTTTATCTTTAATGTATAAGTAGAAGTGCAAACTTGGGCCAATTAACGTTAAAATTTTTTGTTTTCCTGCCAAAAATCTGCAGCCAACTGGTCCGTATTTAGCCCCTGAACTAAAATGAGTTTGACACATTTACTCTAGTCTGTATATATCCATCAGCATAAGTCCCTAAAATGTTTAATTTTGGTTGTGTTTGCAGTCCTGGCAAGGTCGGTGGCAAGGAGATGAGATCGTAGTGAAGGTGCTGCAGGTGAGAGACTGGACCACCAGGAAAAGCAGAGACTTTAATGAGGAGCATCCCAAACTCAGGTAAAAGCTTGAGCTGTTATCACTATACAGTATAAATCTATAATAAAGACATTAAAAAGATTATTTCAGATAAATAGGCATTAGTGGTTCCCAACCTCTTTTAGAATGTGACCCTATTTTGATATCAAAGACATTTGATCACTGCATTTGATTTTAACTGGATTCATATTTGAAAAAGCATAGAATACAGTTAAAGATTGAGTTTTAATTTAAATGATAAAAAAATTCTGTTGAGAATATTTTCATTTTTTAATAAATTACTAGACATTTCAGGTGTCCCCATATGGTTGAAAAACCATAAAAGATGTTAAAAGTTGAAATTGCTGTTCAAAAGTTTGATTTGATCTTCACGTAAACACTCGACATTGTCGAAAAAAATTTCACGCATTGCATTGTAGATCAAAGTAGATCAAAGAAATATTTGAGCCGGCCAAGGACCATGTCCTCTTTTAATTATTTATGCTAACATGAACGTATTTTGGAGTCACTGTAGATTATAACAGAGCTGTGCAAATAAATGAATGCTTTTTAGAGAATTATTCTTCCTGCAGAAGAAATCTTCAACGAGTTTAATCCTGGATTTAAAATGTGACGTTAGCATGCTAATGTCTTGTTATCCATTGTTTCTCCAGAATATTTTCTCATCCAAACATTCTTCCTGTTCTCGGGGCCTGTCAGTCACCTCCATCTCCTCACCCCATCATCATTACCCACTATATGCCCTACGGCTCCCTCTACAACATTCTCCATCAAGGCACTAGTAAGTAACTTGGACAATTGGCAAGGTTTTCTTATGGATTAACCCTCACTTCCTAACCTTTAATTTAATTTCATGTTAATTAAAGAACATCTTTTATGATTATAGAAGGTATAAGCAGTAAAATTAAATGATAAAATGTAAAGCATGCATTTGCATTGTGAGAACTTTAGAGGAATGTTCACTTTCAGCAAGAATGCAGCATTTAAAGGTGGAATGGCTTGTAGTTTGACTCCAGTATCATCCACTCATTAAGTTCTTTCTAACCAATCTGTACACATTTTCCTTTTCCTCTTCAGTTCTTTCACCTTTAATCTAACAATTGAGTTGCTTAAATTATGCTTCAACATTGGGTGTGTGAATTGCCATGAATCTGAGGACACAATTTGCACAATTTGTCACGTTACAGTATATTACATTATTATATACGATATACATTGCGATATCAATAATTGCAAATTTCACCTTTACGAGTACTACAAAATGGTATGAATACAATTTATTCCATTTTTTTAAAACTTGCGAGAACAAGTAAATGGTAACTAAATGTAATTCAAATACCAATATTAAAAACAAGTGGTATGTTTATCAAACTGTCAAATTAAAAAGTTTAACTTTGCTTATACAACAGATTCTGATTTTTTTAAACTTCATTTTTTTTAAAATAAATAAAATCAACCACATACATCAATAAAAGTGTCCATTATGTTTTATGAAAATAAAGTGCAATCAACTTCCAAGCTAAAATGCATTGAGGAGTGAAGTAGTTTAACAAGGTCTGATGTGATTCACTGACACCTCGTGACCGAAATTATGTTTTTGTTTTTGTTAAAAAACTTGAGGGAAAAAAATAAATAATTGCAAGTTGAGTCAATTTTTTTTTAATTAAATATCAGCCTTCATTTCCTCCTTTCCCCCCCCAGCGTTGGTGGTTGATCAAAGCCAAGCAGTAAAGTTTGCATTAGACATCGCCAGCGGCATGGCTTTCCTCCACACCTTAGAACCAATGGTGTCACGGCTTTACCTAAACAGTAAGCACATCATGGTAAGATGGTGTTTCTTTTGTCTCTGAAAGTTTAAAAAAATGTCTCATTCCATATATTTAAATGCTTTTGAGTGATTGTGATTTTTACAGATTGATGAAGACATGACTGCCAGAATAAGTATGGCAGATGCCAAGTTCTCCTTCCAGTGTCCTGGTCGTATGTATTCCCCCGCATGGATGGCCCCAGAAGGTATTTCATCTTTTCCTTTTCCCTTGATTCTTCCCATTCCCATCTGGTTCCTGTTTATCATTAGGGCTTGCTCTACTTTATGATACTTTCGGTTAGGAATTTTTATTCTTTTTTCATGATTTAGTCCCAATTTACTGGTAGCCCTGCTGCTTTTTTTTTGTCTATAAATACAGTGATGAGTAACAATGTTGTGTCTATTGTGTACAGCTCTGCAAAAGAGGCCTGAAGACATCAACAGGAGATCAGCTGACATGTGGAGCTTTGCCGTGTTGCTATGGGAGCTAGTTACGAGAGAAGTGCCGTTTGCTGACCTCTCACAGATGGAAATAGGCATGAAGGTAGTTTTAAGAAGGGATGTAATGACTCACTCAACTCCCGATACAATTCTCTTACAATTTATTTTACAAAATGGGACTGTAGACAAATGATTGAAAAATATTCCTTTATTTTTTTGGGGAAAAAAACCAAAAAACTAGAAAATACTGTACAATTTTCCTTTTATTTTTCATTGTCAAAAGTAATCCTTGATAAACTATTCAAAACAATGCAATTTAACTAAAAATAAATCTTGAATGAAATAAATAAAGGAATAATACAAATGAAGAAGAAGCCTATTAATTTAAATTCTGGTTCTATAGTAAACAATGCAAAACTGCATAATAGTTCTTTTTCTTTTTAAATGTGCAACTGAAAATGTATTTTGTGCCTTAACAATTGGACTTAAACTGTCATTGCAATTTATTTCAGTCAGATATTAGTTTGGACCAGCAGAGGGCACTGGTAACCCAGTGGTCAGTTGGCATGCAGCTAAGTGCAGTGAAGAGATGCTATGCGCTAGCAGACAGAGCTAGTAGAAAAACGTGACTTTTACAGATATTAACGTAATATTACAGATATTCTTTCGGTGCTAAAGGGGTAAGGAATCATTTATTAACATGTTTAAGAGTAGAAGGTGGCCAGAAAGAAAGTAGTAGCAGATTCTGCCCGCCGCAAACACTGCTGGACAAGAGAAGGGATAACAGCCCTCTGCTGTTTAAAAAAAAAAAAAAAAAGTACTGCAATTCAATTTTCAGAGCATTGATGTGAACCGTGATTCCTATGAATCGATTTTTAACTGCCTTACGATTAATCGTTACATCACTAGTTTTAAGTATTAATTAACTAATAGCTACAGGCAGGCAAAACGTAGCTTATTTGGATGAAAAGTGGCACAAAATGGTTAAAGAATAGACACAATTGGATAAAAAATGTCAAAAAGAACTTGCAATAAAGGACAAAAATTAGGAAAAAGGGTTATTTATTGGCAAAGGGGCAAAAATTGGACAAAGGAAGTTGAAAAATGGCCAAAGAAAAAGGTTAAAAAGTTCCCTCTTTCAACGTCTTCTAGGTGAATAATTATTAAAATGAAGCCAAAGGATTACTATTGCAACAACATATCATCAGTAGGGTAACCTAACCTGTCTCATGACATGTTGAGTATCACTGACTTAATGGCTTTATCATGGTTTTAGTAAATTAATTTAATACACTAAATTGGGAGTCGATGGTTGCCCTATTGTTAAAACACCCTCACTTTTAAAATCACTGCTCCACCCCTGAATACAGATTGTTTTTTCCTTTCTGTATTTAATTATTCTGGTTTCCTAGGTGGCCCTTGAAGGTCTACGACCAACCATTCCTCCTGGGATTTCTCCTCACATCTGTAAACTCATGAGACTCTGCATGAATGAAGACCCAGCAAAGAGACCAAAGTTTGACATGATCGTCCCCATCTTAGAGAAGATGCAGGACAAATGAAAGCTCGTCCTTTTCACCCCATGTTGCTCATCATTACACCACTGTTTAATCTCCACTTACTCCTGCTAAGCCACTGTAAATAACGTCATACACAATTTACCACTTTGCTGTCCAAACAGTATTTTTATATAGCATTTTGTAAGGAAAAAAAACAAAACTTTTAAATCTAATGTGCATCATCAGATGACTAAAATAAGTCCAATGTGTGTATGGAACCATGGCTATTGTACACATTGCAATTTGCAGATGTAATAAATGTTTCATATTTATGAGTAATCCATGTTCTTTTAAAAAAAATATATATATATCTTTTTTGCTACATGTTTTCTAACAGAATGGTGGTGTAGTCATTACTGGGTACCGGATACTCCAGTTTCTTTACTTCACAATGGGGAGGAAAAAAAAAAAAAAAAAAAAAACCTTTGTTTTAGACTAAATACTTTATCTGAAAAATACATTTCTTTTCAAATAATTAAAAAAACAATGAAGAATCCCTGTTTCTCCCTGAAAAGAAAAAAACATCTTATTTAAAAAAGACTAGATTCCTTAAATAACCAACACAGTTAGTTAGAAAAAAGGCTGGGCAAGAAAAAAATAAAATAAATAAATAAATCTATTTATAAATAGATTTATAAATCTATTTATAAATTTGAGTTTCGATTCAAATTTTTATTTTATTTTTTCAATGCACTTACAATTTACTGCAGACATCAGAAATATTGTCAAAAGTGCAGCATCATTGCTGTGATTGTCCTTAAGAGTTAAAATGCATAAAACAATCCCAAAATAAAAGTAAATGAGGCTTGATCATTCAACAATTTCAAGCTTTAGGATTTAAGAGGACCAACTAACTCGAAAAATAAAGAATAAAATAAAAGTAAATAAATAAACTCGAAATAAAAATCATTTTTAGCGACACATTTGATAAATCGATTAAATTTTTTTTTTCTTTCCCCCAGCCTTAGAAATAAAATTAAAGTATAGTTAATTTTTGACCTACAGTTTACAAGGTTTGGGTAGTTTTACTCCCTGGTTTACTGCAGGAGTGGGAAACACTGCCTGCAGGTTAAATAAGATAAGATAGTTATCAAAGTAGAGGTGAAAGTCCAATCAAGGCATTTTTTATTTTTTTTTTAATATTGTGATCTTAGTGTATTGTCCCAGCCCTTATCAAAAAAAAAAAAAAAAAAAAAAAAAAAAAAAGCAGCGTAGTGTTTGGCCAAATTTTTTTGGTATTGGGTGTGGTTTAGGCACATTTCAGTGACCCCATACAAAATGCAATAAAATATTTTTTTTTTTTTTTTTTTTTTTATATTTTATACCATGTAACTGGCATCCGGGGGGCCACATGCGGCACTCGAAATAATTTTTGTGCGGCCCCGAAAGTAAATGCACAAAATTAATCCAAAAATGCACAGAACTTCAAGAATATGCAAAATCAAACTAAAATACACAACATACAAGTCAAAAATAAAAATAATTTGCTTCAAAAAACACAAGATGACGACAATAACAAATACACAAAATGAGAACAAAAACACAAAAGACTCCCAAAATGGTCCAAATTATTAAAAAAAAAAAAAAAACACAATTTTAAAACAAGAAGGGCATATAAATATAGGAAACCAACAGAACAGAAATAATTAATTGTGCAAAATGGCAACAAAAAAAAATCACATAAAATGTTTAGAAAAACAAAAGTAAAACACAGTGAGAAAAAATATATATATTATACAAAATAAAAATGCACAACTCCTCCAGAAATACACAAAACCCTTTGCTCTTTCCTGAATTAATACTCATTGTTCTAAATGCTGACAAGACTGTTAATAAAGTGGCCCACAAATCAGACAGTTACCATTTTTGGTTTATATACGGTACATATTTGCCAAATACTTCAGTACTTTAAAAGTAATACTTCTACTGAGTAGTTTGCCGAAAAGCATCTTTACCTTCACTCGAGTAACGAAGGGGAGTCAGTATTTTGTCCACCGCTGGGTAAAAGTTGTCCATCTCTGCCGTAAAACACGTGTCCTCCTATTTATAGTGTCAATTAAAAACAGCTGTGTGATGATCTCGCGCTGTTTAGTTTGAGGAGGTGGGAGGGAAGTGTGAGTCACGTGATGAGTCAGCTGACCTGCTGCTGTGTATCTGAAGCTCCTCGAGCTGTCAGCGGCAGCTGTGTGACGAAGACTCTGGTGAGTAGTTGGGGATGAAGAGCAGCTCGTGTTTATATTAAAGAGGGTGAATGATGTCATTATTATGTTTGAGCTACAGTGGTTAAACAGCTTGTCTGTCTGTCTGTAATGTTGTATTGAATGAAAGAGGAGAAGTGGGAGCTTCCGCTTTGTTAGTTTGGCCGAAGAAGGTTCCGTGTTTGTTTATGTCGGTCTCTCAAACAAAGGACGAAGCGGAGGACCATGAAGCTGCTGCTGGTGACCGCCTTCGTGGCTTTAATGTGGCCGCTGTTCGGCTCCTGCCACCCGGGACAAACACCCGAGCTAAAACTCATGGAGCGTTTGAAGGTTGGATTTAACTGGAGGAATGTCACCTGCCCGCTGTGTAAAGCTGTATTCACCATTCTGGATGTCGCCCTCCTGGTAAAACTGGCTTTATAACTGTTTCTTCAAACTTATTTTTGCACTAGGGCTGCACGATAATAGCATAATAATAATCACGATTATTTCAGTCATTATTCAAATTATTATAACTAGTACAGTGCCCGCTGGAAGTAAGTATTCATATAGTGGGAGGAGCTTAAGTATAGTTGTCAATTATGTCCAAATAAGTATGTGTTTGAAGGTAGATGTACATACTCTGTAGTGTTATAAAAAGGTATATTTGCGGGTGCAAAGTATAGTAAAATGGCGTGTGCAATTTCCCTGGTTTAATTCTATGGGACATGCACATTATGAATTGATAAAGAAAGTTTGTACCAATGCGGCGGTTTAGGTAGAATCTGATAAAAGACAAGAAATTCGTACAAATAGAAGTATTTAGCTGTGTGTGTGTCACTACCTGTCCGTGGGCGCAGTCTCACACACACGAGCATCAGCTGCGCGCGTGCACCTACTATTAAAATTAACATTGTGCAATACCAAGTTACTTCAAAATAAGGGATAAACACACTTGGTGGTATTTGGAAGCCGTTGACAAAGTTTCAGGTCAAATAGATACCGCGTCGGGGAGATATTCACTCCACAAACGCGCACACGCACGCAGACCTTTTTTGCTTTATAGATAGATTTGTCAACCTAAAAGTTTTTTTTAATTTTTTTTTATGTATGAAACAATGTAAAATATATTCTTTGAACATAAATTAAAATCCTTCAAACACTAAAATGAAGTATGTTCATTATCGTAAATTGCAGAAGTTTGTTTTATGTAGTAAATAAAACATATGTATAATTTAAAAAATATCATTTTTTCTCGATCGTTATTTTTGTAATGGTTTAAAAATTTTATTAATTTGCCCCTTTTCTCTTATTTCTCAATCCAGAAGTTTGTTCGACTACAACATTTTGCTCAGAATCCAATGTAATAGCAGATTACTAATATATAATACTTAAAGTAGACTTGATTGAAATGATACAAGTAAGCCATACATAAAATATTCAGGTACAAGTAAAAAGTAGCTAAATTGAATAATACTTAAAGTAAAAGTTACGAGTTACTTTCACCCCCATGTTTTTTTGTGGTAATAAATCTTACCACGGTTCCCTTGCATACAGTAAACATTTCATGTATAAACTTAAAAAGGAAGAGACAAGATCTTACACTATTGGAACTTAATTTATTTTCCACAAAGGCATCTATATAAAATAAAATGTTTGTCAAAATTTACAAGTTTTTTTTTTTCATTTTAATAACACTGTTAAAATTCAAGTCAAAATAAATAATTTTCTGACTAGTATAGCTAAACTTAGTAACTCTAAAACTGAGAAAATAACCAGCATTCAATGGTGTTTTGGTGCTGTGCAATACATTTAATCTGATTGGTCGGCTATGATGTGATACTTTTGATTGTCTGGTTATTTAATTTTTTTGAAGATTCACAATGTCTGTTGATCATTTAAAAAAAAAAAAAAAAAACAATTTACTCAGTAATGGTTGGGTGTAGAAATGTAACAAATTACTTCCTTTAAAGTACAAGTAAAATTACTGATTTAGAAATATACTAAAAAATACAAGTACCCATAAAAGCTACTCAGTTACAGTAACGTGAGTAATTGTAATCCATTACTTTCACCTCTGATGAAAAAAAAAAAAACTATTGCATAATTATTCAATGAATAAATAATAAATATATATAAATAAAACTTTGTAAACTAGTGGAACAATGCAGTATTTGTTTTATTGTCTCCTGAACTGATGTGTTTTTGAAGATCGTATAAATCAACTTAAAACCTTTAATGTTAGGTTACTACTGTTTAGTTCATGTTCTCATTAGTCATTATCATTTTATAACCAAAAATACCCATTTCCAATTCCCACTTTGATAAACACTAGACAAAACATTTTAATCTGGCAGATTGAATGACAGTAAACATTGATTAAAAAAAACCACAGTAGTTTAGCAGCTGACTTTGTTTTTTATAGTTCTTTGATGCACACTTAGCAGCACTGTATAAGTGACAATTGCTTAGTTTTATTGTTCTGTAAAAGACGATGGTTAAAGATCAGCTCTATTACACAAAAACAGCAGGCATAAAAAAGTGAAATGCATCCATTTTAATATTTTTATTTTTACTCTTAGCACAAACAGGTAGTTTGCCCTACTTCTTTTCCTTAAATCAAGATGCCACTCATCCTAAATCCATGTTTAAAAGCATTGAAAATATGTTTTGAGAAACAAAGACGGACATCACACTTTCACTTATTTAGAGACTCCTCACAAATCTGTTTGGAATGTGTGAGAAAACAAACCAGAGAAGCAGGAAACATGTAAACAAAGAGACAAAACCGTTTGACTGACACACACACACACACACACACACACACACACACACACACACACACACACACACACACACACACACACACACACACACACACACACACACACACACACACACACACACACACACACACACACACACACACACACACACGTGTTGCTAACCACTCGAGAACAATACTTCCTTTATTGTGTTTTGGGTTTTTGTTTTTTGTCTACTTACTGTAAGTAGAAATCCTCATATTCTAGGAATTAGCAACTAAGTTTTTAACCAGTAAATAGATCCGCTTGGTTTGTCTGAAGGAGGATGCGGGAACTTTCCACTACTTCTACTTTAGCATCTACTTCTAGTAATGTCTAGTAATTGATCAAATTATTCACTGAATAAAATATATTTAATATATCTTTAATTATTGTTTTTCAAATTAAAACACTGTTAAACAACTGTATTCTTTCTCAAATATAAATGTAGTTTAAATAATACAGTAGAAAGAGGAACATGATTAAAAAGTATTTCTAGGAGGAAAGGAAAAACGTTTTTGGGGTGGCTAGAAATGGTCTGATCTATTCCAGTGTTTCTCAAATGAGGGTACATGTACCCCTAGAGGTACACAATGGCACTACAGGGGGTACGAGAGAGAGAGAGAGTGGCAAATTAACCAAAAATGAAAGTTTAAATGATAAAAAATTATGTAGAAATCAATCTATTCAGGAGCCACTAATTTATTGTTTTTCAACCTTGGGATCAGGACCCATGTGGGGTCGTCTGGAGTTTTAAAGAGAGAAAAGTGGTATCATCTCTACTCATTTTTGTTCCTAGAGCGATGTGAATGAGGAGCGGGTTGCCAAGTTGGTGCGTGAAGCCTGCATCCGTCTTCATCTGGCTGATGAGCAGGTGTGTCGAGACTTAACCGAGCTGTTCAGGGACGACTTCATCAGAGCGCTGCAGCAGTCTCTGCTGTGGCCCTCTGAAGCCTGTGCTCTGCTGGTGGGCTCGTCCTGTGGGAAATTCGACGTGTACGCGCCCTGGAACCTCACGTTGCCAAACGTCCCCAAGCCCCCCGTCACGCCGCCGTCTCCGCCCAAGCCTGGCTCTCCACAGAGCAGGGTCCTTTTCCTCACAGACATCCACTGGGACCAGGTCAGTGTGTGATCCATCACATGCTTGGGTTTCATCACTTGTTACAAGCTTGTTTTATCAGTTGGAATGTTTGATTGGAGGTTTTGTATTTAGGTCAAACTCTGCAGTAACACGGTTAAAGTGACCTTTTCACCCCAAGTAAAAGTCAAATGTATTAGTGGTGGGAGTAGACTTTAAAAAAAGAAATCTAATTACTTTGACTTTAATTAAATAACCTTGATTAATCTAAATTAATCACAATATTTGACACAAGAACCAATATTTGTCCAATTTAAATGGATTTTGGTATATGACTAAATCAATGAAAACATAAAATAAGCTTAAACAACAATTATGTTGATTATTGTCGTCACTAGCTGGGTTTCTATTACAGATTTTTGCAAAATAAGTGATATATATATATATATATATATATAAAGATCACCTGACTTTCACTCAGTCATGTTCTTTTAATAAACGTCTTCATTGGCAGGAGTACCAAGCTGGCAGCACTGCAGACTGTAAGGATCCACTTTGTTGCCGTAACGACTCGGGTTCTCCCAGCTGGAGGCGGAGAGAGGCCGGCTACTGGGGAACCTACGGCAAGTGTGACCTCCCTCTGAGGACTGTGGAGAACCTGCTGCAGAACGCAGCCACAGCTGGACACTGGGACTGGGTGTACTGGACAGGAGACATACCAGCACACAACGTTTGGTCCCAGACCAGGAAACAGCAGCTGTCTGAGCTCAGCGTCATCTCCAGAATGATCCACCAGTACGTTTTTCTTCTTTCAATGATAACTTATCTTTTGCCAAATCTCTTAGCAACGAGCCTTCTAAGGAATAGTCACTCTTGGTATTCAGTACGAACAGGCACTACATGTGTACTTTATCTTAAACATGTTGATAACATTGAGTGTGAGTTTGCTAACGCGCTCGCTCTGCTATGTTTGTATTGTAATGTTATCTCCAAACTGCTCATTTTTTGACCCTGTCCCCTCTCCAGCTACCTGGGACCCAACGTAAGTGTTTACCCAGCTATTGGAAACCATGAGAGCACACCCGTAAACAGCTTCCCACCACCGTTCATTCATGGTAACAGATCGGCCTCCTGGCTTTACGACACAATGGCACAGGAGTGGGCCGCATGGTTGCCAGATCAGGCACTAAAGACTTTGAGGTTTATTTTATTTTATTTACATATAAAAAAAGGATAATTTTGGTGAATACTTGATGCCTAATTTGACCTTTTTTTTTTTAAAAAAAAAAAATCAGATATGGAGGATTCTACACTGTGGAAATCCAGCCTGGTTTGAGGTTGGTCTCACTTAACATGAACTTTTGTGCACGAGAAAACTTCTGGCTGATGGTGAACTCCACTGACCCTGCTAACCAACTTCAGTGGTTGGTTCATATTCTGCAGGAGAGCGAGGACAAAGGGGAGAAGGTACGTTTGTTCTCACATCTGCTGTGCCTCTGGTTTTTATTATCCTTTGGTCAATTAAATGCTTTCATTTTATGATTCTGAACTTGAAACTGAAGTTTTTTTTTTTTTTTTTTTTTTTTTCCAGGTGCATATCATTGGTCACATTCCTCCTGGTTTGTGTCTTGGGAGCTGGAGCTGGAATTACTATCACATTGTTAACAGGTAACCACAAATAGTTTACTAGGAGTGTCCTCACACTTTTCCACTGTTGATACGATACCAATAAGGTATTGGGCTGTTATTGATATCTGCATGAATCATACATACTTTTATTACTTATTCTGTAGTGTGGAATGTTAAAGGCTCGATCACGTGATATTACTCAGAACAATAGTCGGAAAAACTGACCCTTTCATTATTAACCAATTGTTTACACACTAACCTTAAAATATAGACCCTAGAAAATAACCTTGATAAAGCAATATATTTAAAATGCAAAATAACCACTAGTTTAACTTAAATATAAACAGTCTACAATTCAATTGACTAAGTAAAAAATAAATTAGAAGCAAACAAACTATGTATTATATATATATTCTTTGGCTGATAATTATCAAATCTGGACACCCTTGCATTCAACTGAACAGATTTGTATTTTTTTTCAGTATATTTATAATATTTGGAAACGTAGGTGCATTATAATGGTTTTTAGTTATGATGAAACATTTTTAAAACCTTCTACGGATGAAGAAACTCCTGTTATGTTTATTATAGACAAACACCAACTACACAAACTCTTGTTTTTTTCTCAAGGTTCTTACAATATTCTATGCCTACAAGTCATTGCACCGAATAAATAGTTTTACTCGTGTTGCATCATATGGCGTTAAATTACCAGGAAAAAAGCTTATTTTGTAAAAAAAAAAAAAAAAAAAAACTGTTGAATAAGAATGATTATCGTTGATACTTTGGGGCTTGATATTGAGTTCTGATAGAATTCCAGGAAGGTAATTTTCTCTTTTTGAAAAAATGCTTTTTTTTTTTCAGGAAAATTACTTTGGCAGTGATAGTCAAAACATGTCAGGAGATCAGTCTTCCTCAGAGGCATCTGCTGATTGCTTTGGTGTGGCCAATTAGACTAATATAATAATAATACCTGCTGTAAATAGCTCAGAGTATCATTGGTATTAGGGGTGTTGAAAAAATCTTTTTGGCGATACATCGCGATATTACGTCACGCGATTCTCGGATCGATTCAAAATGCATCCAATATAAAAAAAATTAAATTTTCTTTTATCTTTATTTAACCAGTAAAGTCTTTTCCACTGCAGGAGACATTGTAACTGCACAAAAAAAGTGCTGAAATTTGGGCATGTTGACCAGCTTGTGTTTTTTCATCAAAGTCTAAAAAGAAAGTACTAACTTTCTGCATTTATTTGTTGTTCTAGGCATAAATACCTCAGTTAAAAGCCACAGGCAGATTGTATGTTATTTATTTGAAGTTGTTGGCACATGGCATCTTCAAGCAAATGTTTTGAGTGTAAAATATGCCAATAAAATATATTCCATACATAATATTCTCATGAAGGTGTACACATTTACAGATTAGTTGTTTAAGTCATATTTTTAAAAAATTGCAATATCACCTTATACTTTAATATCGGGATATACCGTATCGAGATACGAATCGTATCGCCAGATGCCAGACAACACACCCCTAATTGGTATTAGTGGTACATTGCCCACCACTATTGTGTTTTCTTCAATATTCATATTAATTCTTGTAATCTTCTCAGATATGAGAGTACTATTACTGGTCAGTTCTTTGGTCACACACATCTGGATCAGTTCCAGATGTTTTATGATGAGGCCACAATGACACGCCCACTGGGAGTGGCCTTCATAGCTCCCAGTGTGACCACCTTCGTGAATCTCAACCCAGGTGAGTGAATCAACTCCAGGATGTGAGTAACGTAACTCAACGCTGTTAAAGCTATTCTTCTATTCTACCCCCAGGATACCGCGTCTACTACATCGATGGGAATTACTCTGGCAGCTCTCGACTTGTCCTCGATCATGAAACCTACATCCTGAACCTGACAGAAGCCAACCACAAGCCTGGAGCTCCACGGAGCCCTGAGCCCAGTCCCAAATGGAAGCTCCTGTACCGAGCCACTGACGCGTACGGGATCCCCAGTGTTTTCCCCTCAGACTGTGACGGACTCATGAGAAGCTTCATCAATGAAGACAGAGTCTTCCAGAAGTTCTGGTACTACAAACATAAAGGACACGTGTCGGTGCCCTGCAAGGAGGTCTGCAAAACCACAGAGCTGTGCTTTCTGAGAAGTGGACGCTATGAAGACCTGGAGAAGTGCGACCACATGAATGGGTTCGGAGGGAACTTGGCCCGAGCTGCACGAAAGACTTTATGTTGACCTTTGATCAATAGTAGTAGCGGTAGTAAATGTTGAGCCAAAAACTGCTTTCTCTGCAGGATAATCAACAACTATCAGATATTAGAACATAAATCAGTGTCAGTGCAGTGTTGGTTCTTTAAAAATCTGGAATATCTTGAATCTAAAAATGCTGTTGTTTGTGCCTTAAACTGTTGGTGGCACAAGCTTTGGATTTGTCAATTGTTGTTGTGTAAATTGCTGCTGGGAATAGTTTTGAAAGCTGTTCAGTGCCTTTGTTACCAAATCTGCTCTGCATTCTCTACACAAATCAGATGTTTCTCTTTCCGGCACTTTAACTTTTACAGAGCTTCCAGAACAAGTGATAGAATCATTATAGCAGGGAAGAGTCTCCAACAGTAGTTGATGAGCTCAGCAAATAATGTATAGACATTTAAATGTGAATGTATGACTCGTAAATAAAGATGTTTGATGCTCTTCAGTGTGAAATCATCTTTTAATTTATTAATGTTTTCCCCGAAACTTACTCTATATATAGTTCCAAATTATTTTAGGTATCTTATAATCTAAAAGTTTGTGTTCCATCCTCATCTGCATATGACAGCTCGTTTCACTCTGTCGTGGATCAAACTGTGACTTTACTTTGGACATAGTATGAAAAAAGTTGAATCATGTGACCAACGTGGCTAGAAGTCTTAGTTTTAATTAATCGTGCAGCAGCAGCTGAGTGATTACAGCTGCTGCTGCGTGATGCACGAGTCCGTGTGGCTTCAAATGTACCTAAGTCCATATTTCTTGTGCAATCAAATGTTTCACCTTAACGGGGCGCTGCACATTCCAGGGTTAGAAGTGCGTAAGAGGGAAAGGACTGAGCACACCTGAGAATGCACGTAAAGCCAGATGTTAATGGAACGCCCATATTTCAGGGCTGCTCCACCCACAGTAACTGGGATGAAGGTGCGTAGTGACTGACTTAAGGCCAAAAACAGTGCCGCTGCACAGCTTTTTGGATTTACACACATGGGAAAATAGAACCCTTAGTGATCAATCTGAGAATTAATATAGGAGCAAACAAAGAAGGGTTTTTATTCTCATTTTGGTATTTTTTTTCCCCACTTTGTATACCTTTATTTTGGGTTTTTTGTTTTGTGTAATTTTCATATCCATTGCAGTGTTTTTGGATTTATTTTGTCGTGTATACATTTAGTTAAGTCATTACTGTTGTAGTTTTGTGTGCTTGTGGAGCCAGTTGCACATGTTTGCTTTACACTTTGATAAAAACAAAAAACTTAAGTTGAAATATGTTTATTTACTCAACGTGGTTTTGCAAATCTTTACATATAGGTCAAAAAAATAATCCCATTTAACAATAACAAACATTACAGATCAATCATTTTATAGAGGTATCAAATAACCTTAACTAGACAATCTACTTTAATGCGTTTCATTATTTGAATAAAGTTTTTCCTCATAGCTTTGATTTCAGTGCATGATAATCAGCGTTTTATCCACTTATTTCTATGTTCTTTTTTCAGAAAAACACTAAGTCATTGTTTTTGCTTCTTAAAAAGTACAGCGTTCATGTGAAACGTGTTGTAATAATCATTTCCTTCCCCTGACTTTGATGGAAATTCCTTCAAATAAAAGTGGTGCAATAATGGAAAAAATACAGAACATTTTCACTTTCAAATAAATGTTTTTTGTTTTCTGGAAACCAACTAGTGTAGTTGACAAGTGAAAGTATAGTTTGAAAGTAAGTTTTTTTCCTCCACATTTCATACTTTTTAAAACAGAAACTTCACAGTACAGATGTTCATAAAGTAAAAAAATAGTAAAAATAATAATCTCTTACACAGTTTCCTCTTTATGTGTTTATTCAGGCTGTGTGAAGAACATGGTGACACCAAAATCCTCCTTGTAAAGGTCCCAGGTCTTTGGTTTGTGTGGGTTGTCCAACTCCTCTCTGGGTAAAAAGAGCCTGAGGGTCGTTTAAAAAAAGAGAGAAAAGTTCAGAGTTGGAATTTAAATTCAGATCAGCAGAAACAATGGTAAAAAAAACTAAAAAATAAGGAAAAACCTACTTGTCATCCTCGATAAATGAGGTGTTAAACCAGAAGTAGAAAGGCACATCTTCATAGCCTTTAGGAAGACCCTGAAGGAAACAAAATTCAATATCAACAAGAATAATTACTTTAAATGTCACCTGTCCCACTACAGCATTTTTGTAAAGGGGAAAATAGCTTTTGCTAAAATAGATAATAGTAAAATCAAAATCAGAAATACTTTATTGATCCCAGGAGGGAAATTACTTCATTACAGAGGCTCAAGAAATATTACAAATGAAAAGAAGAAACATTAAAGGAAGATTAGAAAGAAAAGAAAATGTACATATTAAGTAAAATACAGTTCATTAAATACAAGTGCACACATTACAGTAGAAAAAACAAAAATAATATACAAATATACAGATATCGGGTTGGGTTCATTACGGTTACCAGCATTTTTTACAATTACAATTCTATCAGTTGTTTTTTTATCCCCTGAAAGTCAATTACAATTACATTCTCAATTTCTAAAGTTCAATTACAATTAATCAGAATTACTGAGCCTGAAATAAAGAACCTAATAAAAGATAGCAGGTCCTAAATCAGCTGTAAAATACACTAAAAATAAATATATATCACCTAATTTCCATCTATATCTATTGGTTGCCTTGTTAGGCTTCCTGATCAATAAAAATATCGGTTTTAATATTTTTGGTGTGGGTGTCAGTCATTACACCCCTAAATTAGAATATTTTTTAAATGATAAAATGTGGAAAAGCTTAATATGAAAAATTTTAATAACGGTTTACTACATACAGTATATGTGTAGAACTGTACATAGAACTGTAACATGGTCAATTATAATTGATCACAAAACTGGGGAACCATTTTCATAGAATTTTCATGGCAATTACAAATAGAAAGTCAATTATCTCAATTACAAATTACAACAGCAACAGATTTTTAAAAAATTACAGTTTCAGTTATAATTATGTCATATTGTAATTAACTATCAATTATAATTGACCTCAATCCTGACAGACATAAAGAAGAATCAACTAAGAAGCTATAAAATAAAATGTGATACTCACAGCACTGGACTCAAACATGACCTTCACATCTCCGTCCACCACTGGCCCATTGTGAAGGCTGATGACTGCTGCGTTATTTTCCACATCAGGAAATACCTTTTAAATAAATATATACAGTATATCCATATATGTTACAACACCTTTTCAACATCCAGATCAAGCATTGTTGTGATGAGTAAAGAGACGTACGGAGCAGTTCTCCTGTTTGGCGCACACACACTGAAACACCAGGTTCTTTCTCACAATTATCTTCAGCTTTAGGTCACTGGCGTCACCTTTACCCACACCTGGACAACAAAGATGTAACCAGTTGGTTCATGCTGGTGCTGGTGTGATGGGACTGGTTTTTCAGAGCTTATACGACCTGCTATGGAGTGGATACGAACGCTCTTGATCTTGAGGTTTTTGGGAGGAGGAAGTCCACGATTGAACTTAGTCTTCATGATCTCATAGTAGCCGACGTAGCGACTCTGTGGGAAAGTTTCTATGAGTGCAACACAAATCATCCAACCACAAATCCACTTATCCAACCAACAACACATCTAATCATCCAACTTACACACCTTCAATTCTACGCATTTAACTTTTAGTGCCACTTAAAGCTGCTGCCCACAATAAAAATTATATTATACGCTTCATGGATCAATGAATCGAATATTATTTACTCCAAAAAAAAATCCAAAAAAGCAAACATTTCCTCCATTTGAAGCTGCTACCCACAATAATATTTCAATAGATACGTTCACAGTGTTGGCCTCATTGATCAATAATACCACCTGCACTACTTGTTTATATGTTCAGGTTTATATTCATCCTTCATATTTATTTATTATTAATTCGACTATAATTATACAGTTTCTGGTTTGTTTTTTTTCGCACCCTCCACCAAGTAAAATTCCTTGTATTGTTTAAATTTAATATTCTGATTGATTTGCTTGAAAAAAATCCAATTGAAAGTTTTTCTTCATCTCCACAGTAAACACTATTGACATTTTCGCACATTGCATTGTGGGATGTGGAGTCCCATAAACGGATGCATAGAAGTGTTTCCTGCGTTTCTTTGCCACAGACAGTGATTCAATTGACTTTTTTTGTTGTTGTTCTAGTTTGTCCTCGGTATTCCCCTTGATATTAGAATAAAGTAAAAACACTTCTATGCACATTTACACAACTCCATTTCCCACAATGCAATGCGTGAAAATGTCAACAGTGTTTACGGTGGAGTTGAAAACTAACTTTTAAGCAGCAATTTCAACTTTTTACATCTTTTTGTAAGCAAATCTTTGATGTATTGATCGAGGCCTACACTATGGATTTATCTAATATGAGAACTATATATATCTAATATGATGAAATATAAAATTGTGGTTGACACAGCTGCCCCAAAATAAGAAAAAGGTTGAAATTACATGTTGAAAGTTGAATTTCATCTCCATCGTAAACACTCGTTTGTTGTTTGTTTTTGTGTATTGCATTGTGGGATGTGGCGAACCCTTAAACAGATGCATAACAGTGTTTACTTATTGTTATAATAACTATCATCGTTACTGTGATATATTGTGTTTATTCGCCCGATGAGGAGGACAGCGATTCACTTAATGCTATTTTCAGAAAGATGATCAGAAAGTAAAAACACTTCTATGCACATTTACGCAACTCCACATCCCACAATGCATAGCGTGAAAAAAAAAAAATGAAAACCAAGTTTTAATGGAGAGTAAATTAGCAAACAATTTCAACTTTTTACATCTTTTTTCAAGCAAATGTTCTATGATTTATTTATTTATTTATTTTCTCACTGTATACTTTCATTTATTTAGGAAATTATATTAAAATTACAATATTTGTTAAATTAGAATATTTTCTAATCATGACTTTCTAAACGGATTTACACAGTTCACAGTGAAATTGGTTCATTTGGTTTCATTTTGTTCAAAGTTTTAACAACAAAAAAAAAAGTTGACAAACTAAACAGATTACAAAGAAACATGTTAATCAGTGATTTAAGGAAAGGTAAAAAAAAAAACGGTTTTTTTTAAGACTAAGTCTGGGCAGTGATGTCAGAAACAGAGCAAATTTTGCAACACAATCACAGCAACTTTTTGGGAAGACTACGATGTTCTACCATTTATTGATCAATAAGGCCAACACTATGGATTTATCTTATGGTGCGTAGCAGCTTTAATTGGAATAAATAGTAAATTGTGGTCGATAGCTTTACCTGAGAGGGAGTCTCCACGCCCTGAAACTTAGAGCTTTGACTCTTGTCCGTCCGCCTCTCGCCAAAATAATCCAGACTGTCCTGGAGAAGTGACCCGAGGAGAAATTAGAGAATCTTTTGCGTTAAAGTGAAGATAATTCCTTCCTTGTGCTCAGGAAAAGGGGAGAGTTGTACCTGTGCGCTCTCAAACTGGTCACTGTCAATCAGCCAGGTGCAAACCATTGTACCTGTGCGACCTGTGAGACAAACAGTTAGAAGCTTTAAATATTTACTGAAACAGAAGTTGAGATTAGTGGTTTTTACCTTTGCCTCCTTTACAGTGAATGGCGATGATATTCTTTGGATCAGCAGACATCCAGTCCCTCACAGACGCCGTGTATTTCAACATGTCTCTGCAACAGTGAAAATATAAAATTAAATTAAAGAAAAGACAAGTGCATAAAGTAAACTGACTCCAAAGAGGGGACATTGTGGTCGTCGATAAACACCCGCTCCACCCTGTAGTGGAAGAACTGGGGGTCGTAGCCTTTTTCACCTGGAAAATAAAAACACGTTCAAGATTTTATACAATGGTACACAAAGTAAGAGCAGTGAGAGCAAGCGATGAGAGGAAGGAATCGTTTCCTTACTGCACAGGTTGTAAACTTTATAGTGGCCGTCGTGTTTAGTGTCTAGAAACCTGGCCACCTCCTGTGTACAGGCAGAGATAAGAGTACAAATGAGGAATAAGGAATAAGCTCAAACTGAGCTAATTCATAAATACTGAATAGCTTGAAGGGCTACTTGTAAGAAAAGCACTTCTTAAAGGGCCCATGTTACGCTAAATGGACTTTTCTGTGCTTTAAACATCATAAAGTGTTATTAGGGCTTCATAAACATGCCCAAAGTGTTTTTTTCATTGATTTCCTCAATCGCTAGAGGGTGATTTGCTCCTTTCTTACTGCAGGGTGAGCCCAAACACCTCGCTACAATTTGATGACTCGTTCCCACTTTGATGACGAACTTGACGAGGCACTGAGCTAGAGAAGCCACGCCTCCAGGAAGCTCTCTGCCGTGATTGATGTGTAAACAGACACGCCCACGAAGGTGAGCATTTCAGCGTCCTTCACGTAGTGCTATGTATGTATTTTCTACAGTCTATATATGTACCAGTGAACGCCCCGCCCCCACGCTCTGTCTCGTGTTTAAAAAGCAGCATGAGCTTGGCTACGGAGTGGGTGGGAGGAGGGCGGGCCGTCCTCTGGCCCTACGTCACCGTGTGGGGAGGAGGAAGTCGTCAGTGTCCCGTCTATAGACACGCCCACTCATGAATATACATAAGTAGGCCTCAAATCAGCCCGTTTGTTTAGAGTTGCTCAGAAAGTAACTTTTCAGAGGCTAAAACTCTGGAAAACAGGTGAGTTTGGGAAAATAAACCTCATACTATGTTTTTGGGGTGAAAAATAAAATGATATGGAACATTTAAATACCAAATGTTCATGGTTTCACTTTAGAGGATAAGATAATAAGGAAGGCTGGCAGTAAATTAAAAAGGTAAGAAATGTTTTAACGTGCAACACTATTTCTCCTAATTTATGCAAATGTTCATCTTTATTACATTTCATGGAAAATCATCATCATCCTATTTTCCCAGCTACTAAAAAACTACTTTTAACTAATTGTATAACATAGCATTATTGTAAAATGTAACAAATGTCATATTTTACAAAAATCCACCTTGCGTTTTTTTAAAAATACATTATATTATAGACAATAACCCATGCGCCCAATCTGTAACACTTTGAAACATTTGCCACAATGTTTCAGTGAAAATAAACATTTAAAGATGGCTCGTTAATAATGAACTTTATCACGTGCAGTAGTATTTAACACTACTAAGTACTGACTGACTACATATTTATTTATCTTTGCGAGTTTGAATCCTGGAAAGTAAATCAGATTTTAAATTGAGCTCATTGGTGACTAGAATTCCTGAGGGACCCTCACCTGGTCCATGCGGACTATCTAGTGTCCGCGGACATCATGTTGGTGACCCCTGTTTTAGTGAATGTAAATATGTGGGGAAAAAAAATAGGATACAGCATTAACCTTAATTGGATTTCTGTAGAAAGACTGCTTTCCAGAGGAAGGGAATGACATGGCAATGACGCGATCTGCAGAAAAAAGATAAAAAACAAATAAATAAAATTTAAAAAAATAAAATAAAAATCACTCTTCCTGTAATTAATTAATTTTGAGATGCGCGTTTAAAAAAAAAAAAAAAGAAAAAAAGAGGCGTACCTGTCACATATGTAAGATCAAGGTCAAATCCATCTCTTTGGTAACGACGCTTGTTTTCAGAAACCTACACAAACATTAAAAAACCTGTCGACGTTACCTTCTGTAAAACAATGTTGGCTTTATAATATGTGATGATGTTGATCCTACCATCCTCCTGGTGACCTTCTCCAACTCTTTCTTTTGAGCGGCCAGTCGGAAAACCCTCACGAGGATAATAATTCTCAAGAAACGCAGGAACGTCACCACCCTAGCATGAATAACGAATAAATGAAAAGTGCAGTAATTATCAGACACACAGTGGAAAAGATTCAGCAAATCTTAAAACAAATGTATATACATATTAAAAAGCATATGTAAAAAAAAAAAAAAATAGAATTAAATCTAAAACAATAACATGAAACGGTAACATTTACATATGAAAAATTATATACTGCGTTTAATGTTTTAATTTACTGCAATAACTCATTTACAGCCAAAACACAAAAGAAAAATAGATGAAAAATGTCTAGAAATAAGAATGTCCTGGTGTTATGACTTTAGGAATAAAAGAAATAAAAATGGCTGACAGAGGTTTATAGAACAGGCCTTTTTTTTTTATTAATTAATGTCACATCAAAAACATTATGAAATGTCTACATACATTAAAATAAATTACTTTATAACTCACTTGTTTGAGAGAAAAGCATGTGCTTCCCCTCAGCTATTTATTTATGATGCTATTTTACATTAAATTTCATCTGATATATGTATTTTTGTCAGAAACAAATGTCTGTTTTATTGAAGAATACAGTGACTTACTAAGGTACATAATTAATTACCAGCACTCACACTGTAAACACACTTCAAATAGCTAGCATCTAAAAAGCTGTGTTTTTAATGTTATATTATTTAATTAAATGATGGAGGAATCTGATAAGATCCTAAAATTTTCACCTGTTTCCGCACTGTAATTGTTTTTTTTATGTCTATATTCTAATTGTGCAAATAAATAAATAAATAAATAAAATTAGTGTCTCTAGGTCTCACATCCAATATCAGGACAATTTCAATATTTGTCACTTTATTCTTTTGGTGTTTTTTTTTTTATTACTTGGCCAAGTTGTTAATATCTAACTTCTGCGTATTGTAGGGAACTTTAATAAATGTAGCGCTTGCTTTACTCAGCCCATAAGCCTAAAACCAAGTATGCCTAATTACAAAGATGTTTCCAACCTTTTTCGGATCGTGACCCCATTTTGATATCGCAAATGTCCGGCTGCAGGTAATTTTTTTTTCTTCGAGAATTACTTTTTGATCATGTTTATTTAAGTGTGTTACAAATACTGAGTAACCAGGATTAGTGCACAAACATATTTTTATACTGCATTTTATTTTAACTAGATCTACATTTGAGAATGTTTAAGTATAGGGTACAGTTATTTGATACTTATTGTGTGTGTGATGTGTATTTGAAAAATTATCATAAAAAAAAATTAAAAGAGAGTTTTTAATTTTTTTTTACCAATTACTCAACATTTCAGGTGACCCCCACATGCTTTATAGTGTTATTAATGGCTTCCGTTATGGAAGAGGTGGAGTAAGGTGTGAATGTGTAGAAACGTTACAGCTAGTTCTAGCAACGTTTATAACTGCCTACTTCTGTCCTACTCCTTCAAAGTAAAGTGTGTATATAAGACAAAGGAAAATGCCACCAGTATTAATGAGCACACAGCTACCTTGGAATGAGGTTGGCACCTGAAAGGTCAGTGAAAGTGTAGATCATGGTGACCACCAGCGTGATGACCACAACACAAGCATCCACCACGTTGAGCTTTGAGCTGAAGTACACGTTGAAGCTGAAATCAAAGCCGACAGAAAACATCAAAGGCTGCGAGCGCATCAGCATGTGCTGCAGAACGTTGGCCACCCACATCATACAGCGTCAGATGACATATTACATTTACTTCACGCCACTGCACACCCAGAGCCGTATAGAGACAGAGTTGCAACAACTCCGTTCACCCCAATGGTTCATTTTTTTGGTTTTTTTTTTACAGCAATGGCGGCTCATGGAGCCTCAATCGTTCCCCGGAAGTGATCAGTTTATTATTGCAGCCAATGAAGCTAAAGCAGATTCAACAGTTTGTGATGCACTTTTGAACGGTATGATGTTTAAATAATCATTTTAGATATTATCATTATCAGCGTCTCTAAACCCATTAACGTGTGCATTAAAGCATATTAGTGGATTATCCCTATCTATTATAGATTAAGGGATCATTAGCAGAAAACAGGATATGTTAACGTTACTGGATAAAGTTAGAAACACACAGCCTTAACCACAAGGTTCAATTTATTTTATTAATGCGATGTGGAATTAGAGAAAATACTTTTAAACGTTATTTGTTTTGCTGTAGTAAATTAATGAATGGATTATTAATAATAATAATAATAATAATAATAATAATAATAATAAATCAATGCCTGAAAACGTGCCTGCAGAATAACTTGAGTTTACTTCAAACACTCAACTCAGTTTTATCTCGGCTACATATCTTCATTTTCTGCACATGCAAGCTACAAAGATATATTTATGTCTTTTGCAAAATAAAAAGTAGACAGTGAAGTTATTCACTTATTATTCCTTCCCTTCTAAATAGAAGTTAGTTGAATGCATAAAAGTTGTATGGCTAGTATGTCAATAAACACTGGGATGTGATTACTCTTAATACCATACATTAAAGAAAATTAAAAGCAATATAGCCTGTATATAATACATATCAACACGGTTTTTAACCAAATTAATGTTGGCCTCAACTACGTTAAAAAGCAGGTAAACTTGCTGTTTACACTGATCTTTAAAACTAATTTACGTTAGGAAAAAAACTATTTATGAAACTACATAAACATATTGTTTAAACACATACATATGATGATGTACTGTATAAATATTGTAAATCAATGCAGTCATTGATGACAAATTAGCGAGTTATGTCACTAGGAATCAATAGATTCAAATTGTCCGCCGACAACTTCCAGGAAACAAATTTATCTACATGAATAACGTGACGGTGTAGCATTTTGGACTTCCGCTGTCGCAACTCTCTCTCTATACGGCTCTGTGCACACACTTCCTGTCCAGCTTCCTCTTCATAACATCCTATTCAACAGCGAATCATTGTCACTCACTTTCTGCTGACGCAGAATCGGGAGGAATGTTTGCAACACTCCTCAAAAACAAAAAACCTCCTTAACATGATCACTAAAGAGCAGCTGTGTTGATATCCTTGGTCTAATTTTATGTTGTGGCTCCCAAAGCAAATGTACAAAATGACAGAAAAATACACACAAAAAAAAAAACAAGAATACATTAAAAAAAATACAAAGAATCACAACATTTGCAGAAATGCAAATGCAAGAAAAACTGAAAATACTAAAACACAAAACTACTACAAAAATGAAAAATACAACAACAGTAATAAACAAATGACTCTAAATAACACAAAATGACAAAATAATACACAAAACGACATTGAAAGTACATAAAAAAGATAAAAACACAAAAAATGACTTCGCAAACTCACAGTATTAACAAACAAGTAAAAAGAGAACAGAAATACTACAAAAATAACAAATGCACAAAATGACTCCAAATAATACAAAACAATAATTAAAATACCAAAACATTACTACAAAAAATAATGCAAAATAACAACATAAATATACAATATTACTCCAAAAACCCACAGTTCTAACAAACAAGCAAAACAACAACTTGAAATACTACAAAACTATTACAGAAACACGTGAAATGACTCAAAATAATACAAAACAATAACAGAAATACACAAAAGAAACTCCAAATAGCACAAAACAAAAATACACAAAATGACAGAAAGTGACAACAAAAATAAAAAATAAAGACAAGAAAAACACAAAATGATGCTGCAAACCCACAGTACCAACAAACAAGCAAAATGACAACAGAAATACTACAAAAATACACAAATAAAATATACAAAATTAACAAAAAAGTACATAAAAATACAAGGAAAACACAAAAATTACTCCGCAAACCCACAGTACTAACAAACAAGCAAAAATGACAAAATAACTACAAAACAAACAACAAATGCACAAAAAAAACTCCAATTAACTGAAAATGACAGCAAAAATACAAAAAATAATTAAAATGTGTGTAAAATTACAGAAAATGACAACAAAAGTACACAAAAAGACAAGAAAAACAAAAAAAACAAAAACAAGAACAGAAATACAAAAAAAAAAAAAACTCTTCTTTCCTGTGTTGATGCTCAGATTTGTCATATGTCTAAATGCTGACATGAACGTTGATCATGTGGCCCCTGTTGTAATAGAAGTTGCCCACCTCTGATATTCTCTTTTACACAAATATAGAAAGGTGACCAATAACAGGCTTTTCCTTTAAATCCACAGCTTTACAACCGTCACTGGGAGACTGAATGTAGTCACAGTTTGTAGCGAGACCGAGAGCCACAAAATAATGACACCCTGACTCACCCCTCCACATAGACCCTCAACAGAACATCAGCGAGAAAGAAGAAGGAGATGGTGAGGGACACCGCCTCCAGAGCATCCCCCAGCTCTCTGCTCTTAGCTGGCAAAGACAGATCCACAATCACCAGTACGATGTCCACTATGATCAGAATGAATCCAAATATACTGGAAAACAGACAAAAAACATTCATCAGTTTATATCTAGTACACTTGTAGATAGTGCATGATAGAACAAGTTCAAAATGACACATCGAGAGACTCACCGAAAGCCAAAGGACATGACGAAGGGCGCGATTTTTTTCCGAATGTTTCTGCAGAGAAGATATTGATTGTACAGTGTGTATGTTTTTTCTTTATTTCTGAATGAAATGCTTCTTTGAAACGCAGCCTGTGCAGTATGACAGTGTGAGGCTTACTGATACATCGTGTCTGGTATCGCTGCCGCATCCTTTCCATCATCAATTTCTACTTTGGCATCCTCCATTTTTGCAACATTTCTGAAAAATATGACGTAAAAAAATACACAGTGAGAGATTGAAAATAAGAGGACGCAAACTTCCACCAAGTGACAAATCTCTAGATAAAATTATTTAAAAATTTGCCGATGATACAATGGAAGAATTATTTCATTTTAAAAATCCCCAAAAATCCCTAAAGTCCATGCACAAATGACTTAAACATACCAAATTACAAACACAAAATGACAGAAAAATACGCTAAATGGCAGAAATTTACAGAACGACAACAAAATTACACAAAAATGACTTCAAAAAACAACAAAAAAACTTATTGACAGGAAAATACGCAAAATCACTTAAAAAAAAAAATACACAAGACAAACCAAAAACGCATAAAATGAGAAAAATCCACCAAAGAAGCACAGAAATAATACAAAATAACGCCAAATTACATAAAACAACAATACCACACAAAAGTCGTTTTCCCCCTGTATTAATGCTTGGTCATCATTTTAAATGCTGACATGAATGTTAATAATGTGGCCCTTTCATCAGATACAGTGACATTTTTTCTGTTAAGTTCATGTGACGTAATCATTTTAACAGACTAGACATGGGCAATATATCGAGATTTAAGATATATCGAGATTCCTATTTTGGCGACATAGAAAATTGTAATATTGCCTGTAATTATATATTTTCATTTTATAGCTAATTTTGTGTTGAAATACTTATTTTAGGAGCTGCTTCTTTCATAACTTTTCAGAACAGCAAGAAAAGCACAGTTAGATGGATTGCTGAGTTTGTCCTAACCCACACCTTCCTCTAAACCACTTCTATCAAACTCAAGGCCTGCGGGCCAAGTTTGGCCCTTCAGAGCATCTGATTTGGCCCGCTGGAGAAAGTAAAAATGATGACAAAGAAAACATGAATCACTGTGTAAACTACCAATTAATTCAGTTGTAAATTGATAAAATGTTCCCAAATCTTGCAGTTATTCTTAAATTATTTGACAAAATCTACCGAAATTAAATTAAAATTCATCAAGAAATTAATCAAAGGTCTTTTGAGAATCTGTGGCTTACTGCTTCGATATTATTGATACCTTCCATATGTCATGTCTAATTAACAACTTGAAGTGCAAACTTGGGTCCATTAATGTTGAAATTGTCCGTTTTCACACCAAAAATCTGCGGCTCACTTGTTAATTGAACCGTTCCATATTTGGCCCATGCACTAAAATGAGTTTGACACCCCTGATCTAACAATCCACACTATTGAACTCACTCACACATATAATGGGAAAAAAAGCCCAAAAAGTGGCACATTATGTGCAGCAGTTTGTTAATAAATGTGTGGCATTTTGCATTAGCAAATTTAAATCGGAGTTGTTTTTCTGATAAGACTTTATTGAGTTAAAAAATATTGAGATTTATATCGTATATCGCCATTTTGAAAAACAAAAATGGCCGACTATGGATACGCAGCACTTGTCAATGGCCAGTTTAGGTCATGTGATAGGTGCACCATGTGACTGAAAGTTCTGTCAGTTTTATTTTAGCTCATATTTATTTTTAGCTACACCGCTAACCCTATTTCTAACCCAGGAAAATGTTTATTTTTGTCGTATATGTATTCTTAAAGGTGGAATTTGCCATATTAAATATGTTAAAATGAAAAAATATATTGGGATTCGAACCCACGGCAGCGGAAGTAAGAATCCTTGAGTCAAGCACCTCATCCTGACACGGTAAAAACACATTACGCTTATGTAGAAAAGGTCCGGCAACGTCATCTTTCGTACAGACAGACTGCCGGTATATAGATATGTATTAGACACTTCCTTAAAAACATTGAGATTTATATCACATATGGCCATTTTGAGAAAAAATATTGATTTTTGGTCCATATCACCCAGCTCTATTACAGACTAACAAAAAAAAAAAAACATTGATGTAATAAAGAGGATGTTTCTTACCCGTTTACACCTGAATCTGAGCCAGGATTGAAGTAGACGGAGGACATGTTGAATGGTTGTCCTTTAGTTTCTGCATTGGAAAAACAACATAGGTCAGAACTCTCACTGCTCACAATGCATGAATGCTTATTGGTTACCACGTGTCCACAATCCAAACACTGTCTCTCTCATGAGACTAGTTTCATTTCTCTCAAGGCAAAGCAACTAAATGTGCATTAAACATGATCAAAGAGTGCAACAGAAAACACTCAACAGCTTAAAATCTATAAGAACATTAAAGTCAAATCATTAAAAAAAAAAAACCATCAACAAACATGACAATAATATATAAAATATCCTTCTCAATCATACGCAGTAGAGAGAAAAAAAAGTGCCTTTAACTTTGATTTAAATGTTCATTGACTTCAGCTCTACTTTAACAGCACGTGCCTTTCATAAAGCATTCAAATAAAAATCAATTCAAAACATATTGATCATTGAATAGATATATGATCTTTACCACAGTGTGTTCCTCTGCCTGAGCTGGATGATCTTTAACAAACACCGTTACTCACCGTTTGGACATTCATTCGTAGAAATATACGAGCGTCCGTCTTGTGACTTCATGTGAGGATAAAGGAAGACAGTTCAAAGGTTAACCGGGTGGATTTTTCCTTTTTCTTTTATCCATCAACTCTCCCTCATCGTTTTTTTTTTTTTTTTGCAAACGTAGCGGTTTTTGACTTCCTGAACTTCAGTGTAAAAAAAGAAAAAAAGGAAAAAGAAAAAAAAAAAAGAGTAAATCCGCCCACTTTTTCCTCCACTGTTTACTTTTCGCTTTCAATCTTTTAAAGACCGAACCACAGAGAAACCTGAAGTTAATCTAAAGCCATTTAAACCACGACTAGTTTAAAAAGTAGGTCAGACCGAGCCATTCACAGAAACATCTGCTTTTAATCAGCGCGAGCTTCCTAAACTCACCGCAGCTGCACGACGGGATACTGATTATTTTATTTCAATTTTTTTTTTAAATTTTTATTTATGTTTTTCTTTTAATAATCTAATAACTAGCTGTTTAGAAAATGTAACAGTGAAGGCCGTTTATGTTAATTAAAATTTAAATATTACATTAGCGATTAATATTTTCAATCTATAGAAATTTTTATGCTATTAATCAAGCAAACCGTATTCATCTTAAAAAAAATAATATATATATATATATATGTTTGAAATTTATTTCATCTCTTTAAATTTGACTTTGTATCCATATTTAGTTCTTTTATATATTTTATTTAATTTTTTTTTTCTTGTTTAGCTCATAGGTAAAGGTAAAATAAAGAAGACCTGGCCACATTGAGCTATTTTTATATTTCTTAAACAAAAGACATGTTAAAAAAAAAAAAGAAATAATAATAATAATAATCTATGTACTACTGTAGATAATACTGTTATCCATCTTTTTCTCCAATTTTCTTTCTAAAAAGCAACGTTTTTATTTTTTTATTTCTACAATGAACAAAAAAAACAAAAACTTTTTTGTACCTCTCAGTAAGGCAGTGATTCCTAAACTTTTTTTGCAGCTGCACCCCCCTTTGAAGCATGGAAAAACCCTCAGGGCACCCCATTGTGACAAAATAAAAAATGTAATAAAAAATAAACATGTAAAAAAAACAAAACAAAAGTGTGACCTTTTTTGAAAAAAAAAATAAAAATTGTATCTATACTACTTCAAATCTCATAAAAATACCAAAAACATTTGTAATCACATTTTAGACCAGCTCTCTTAATGAAGTGCGAAGAAAAAAACATTTTCTATTTTTCAGGGTCAGGGTTCAGCAAGGCCAATCTAACGCCCACCCATACCCCCTCTGGCGTCCCCTCCATCATGATGCTACACTGCTTCTACGGCCCTACATCAGCGTGCTGCCCTTTAGCTGTTGTAGATTTAGTATCTTATTAACATTAAATAGATTAATAACTAGAATTAAACTGGTGGGTGCTCATGTTTAGAAATGCATTAAGCTGCTATAAACCATAATGCTCCTGGTTTCCCGTTGGGCATGAAGTTTGATCAATACTTTCAGTCCATGAGGCCAGGATTACTCACGTCAGATTCCTCTAATGTGGACCATGCAGAACTAGCCCTGCCTATAAATACCTCTGACAGTTTTCAGTGGAAAAACACTCTGGATCATAAGGAAACAAGGGAAGTGTTGCGAAATGAAGGTAAGCTTTCTGACACTTTCTAATTTTCTGATCAGGTATTATTTATTGCTATATGACATGATAGTTGTTAGCGTTGACATTTCAGATCAGTATTGATGCACGGAGAGTCATGCCAGTGTGGCTGCTGTTGGTCTTGGTGTGGCCCTCCATCATCTGTTCGACGCAGATGTTCGTAAGTAGCTTCACTTTAATCTTTTTCACATTGATAATAAAAACTCCAAATGTTTGACTCAAAACTCCTGAACACAGATTTCAGTAAGTGCAATGTTTATTCATGGAAGCTACAATTTGGGAGATTACTGGGTCGTGGTTATATTTTCATTGAGTCACCAGTTTCTGATAAGCTTCATTCCCAACAACAAATCACATGGTTTTTCTCCCAGGTGCTGATGTCTCCTCCTCTTTTTTACATTGCACTTTCCTGCCAGTTGTTAATGAAGCCTTGGCTAAGTTATTCTTTGTGTGCCCCCATGAATGTACAGTGTATTAGATTTATTACCTCTGCCAAGAAGGTAATAAATTCACCAACATTTATTTATTTATTCGTTTGTTTGTTAGCAGGATTACGTCAAAAATACTCCACAGATTCTGACAAAAATGTTACCAATGGAAGATTCCATTACATTTTGGAGGACATCCAGATCAATATACTGATTCTGGATCTCTCATCAAATGGTGAAATTTCAAAAATTCGCATCTCAGTTCATAATTGACCATTTTTTTTTTAAAAATGACTCAGTTATGTCAGGTTGGTTCCTCAATTAACCCACCAAGTTTCATTATGATCGAACTGTATTGCATTTCTCATCACAACTTTTTTTTTTTTAAAAAATGGTGCTACCCATATATTTGGATCTACTGTATCATTATTAGTGATAAAATACATTTCTTCCAAGCTTTTAAAGTGTAAATGATCAAGTACTGTACATTGATCCAGATAACTGAAAATATCTGGCAAAGAGGATATTTGGTGCTTGGTGGAGGTTTACACTCTTTACATTCTCTTTTCTGGTAATAATACATAGATTCCATAAATTAAAGTTTTTTTTTTTGTTCTATATCACTTAATAAATGTTGTGAGTTCATCCATCAGACTCAAAGAATTCCCATTTTGAAAGCTTAGGCTGAAATGTTGTAGAGCTACCAGACTAAAATACTTAAACTGCTCTTTAAAGTTTGCCTAAGCCTATAGATTATATATTTATTTAACACATACTTGTTTTTCTGTTTAAGGCAGCGGGCTCATGTGGCACAGATATTGCCGCTCTAAAACGTAACATACGAAAACTGGAAAATAAGCTCCTGATCACAACCTGGCAGGTGGAGCACTTGCAGACTCACAAATACTTCCAGCCACTCCAACCTGTTGTGTCTGACAGCCAAACCCAAGATGACACGGTTCCTGATGTGAAGAACAATATAAACAGTGGAACTTCAAATGATACAAACTCAACGCTGATCAAACCACATCCTCCAGCTGTTGGTCTAATGGTCTATGACAAAGGTGTGAAAGCAAAAGGAAACCTACCAAGAAAACACATGTCGAGTTTGATACATCGAATTGGGAGACCATTATTTACAAATCATTTTTCTGATTTTTATTTTGTTAAGATTGTTCTGAGTTGTTCGACAGGCTGAGACCACAAAGTGGTTTCTACCGCATTCAACCAAGTATACATCGGGAGCCTTTTTTGACGTACTGTGATATGGAAGATGGAGGAGGGTGGACGGTGTTTCAAAGACGACGTCATGGAAAAGTTGACTTCAACAGGTATTTAAGATGAGAAAGTATATCTCAATGCTTGAGGTGGCAAAAAATAACATTGAGACGATATATCGTGCAACAAGATATCACGATGTTAGAATGTCACAAGATGTATCGTCAAAGGTACGAGTGGTATCGTGGCTGGGGGTTCTGATTATTAGAATTCCCATGATTTATTTCACTCCAAATTGTTTTAATCTTTTACATTCCTATTGAGTTGAAAAGGTCATCTCCAGTTCTGTCCATAGCTGATGTCAAATAAAAGTATGGTTATTTTTCAAACTTGTCTTGTTTATCCTTTGCAAAAATAGTGTATTGTCGTTATCGTGAGACCATTATCGTCTGATATATAATATCGTGAAGTCAATGTATCGTCCTACCCCTAATAAACATGATTAACTGTTCTATTTGAGTGAAATGTCTACTTTATTCTGATTCTAGGGACTGGGTGGACTACAGAGATGGCTTTGGTGAATTTAAACTACGGAATGATGAGTTCTGGTTGGGGAATGAGCACATTCATTCCCTGCTATCAGAAGGTCAGTGAATGTTCCCATTCTGTAACTTGTCAACTATCTGCAACACCTTATACGCGTACAATGTTGTACCTTGTATCTCATTCGTTGACTGCTTTTGTCCGTGTGATGTCACATGGCAGGTCGGAACCTGGTAAAGATTGATCTGATGGACTGGGGTGGACAAAGAAGCCATGCTTTTTACGAGAACTTCCGAATCACCAATGAAGCTGTGAGAACAAAAATAATACCACACAACAGTCCTCTTTATGTGTCAGAAGTCTATCATCATGTATACAACTTTTAGGACAAGTATCGTCTCCAGTATGGGATGTACAGTGGGAAAGCTGGAGATGCTCTGACTGGTGGGGAAGGGGCAGTAGAGCAGTGGTCTGCTTGTCTCGGGGGAATGCAGTTCAGCACTAGAGATCAGGTTTGTCCAACAGCTCCTTATAGTGCTAATATTTGTACTAGTTTTGTCCACATTGGATTAATGGCTGAAAATAACAAGAAAATATGTCACTGACAGGACAATGACCGTTACCATCAGGGAAGCTGTGCTCAGGAGAATAAAGCAGGCTGGTGGTTTAACAGGTAAAACCTTTTCTGTTACATAGGAGAATGTCTAAAGATACTTCCACATCAGTAGGTGGCAGTAAGTAATGCAGGAATAGGCAATGTTGTGTTATACTATCTAAATTGTTTGCACGTTTTTCCAAAGTGTAAGGTTAGCGATTGAAAATACTTATTGCTTTGTGGTCTGAGAAAGCCAGACAGAGCCAATCATCTCTCTTTTTGGTTTTTCTTTGACTTTGGCCACAATTATATAAACTTTTTACATTGTCACGACAAAATATGTTAAATTGAAATACTTCAGCCAAAATGCCAAGAGTTGGGCTAGGGTCAATCAACAACACTACTTCATACCCAAATGCATTTGTTTTCAGCTGAAAAAAGACATTGTGGGGTTTAGTTACACTTTGAAAAGCAGTTCAAGGAAGAAGGAAGTTCTTCCAAAATGGTAGAAAAGAGACAAAAGCTCTAGCTTAGTTGCATAGTCCAAGATGGTCATAATGTTACAGCGGTTCAGCATATATCTCTATGCTATCTTTAAGTAAATAAACAATTTTAAATAATCTCATCTCTTTATCCACAGATGCCACGCCGCCAACCTAAATGGAAAGTTCTATCGTAAGGGAAAGTACAAGGGCCAGTTTGACAATGGTGTGGTGTGGGGGACCTGGAAAGGCCTTTGGTATTCCCTCAGACACACAACAATGAAGGTTCGGCCACTAGTTTTTCTGGACGTCACGGGCAGTGGAGCAGGGGAAATATAACAAAACTTCACTGGTGTATTCTTAAAATATAAGACTTTCACTTTCAATTTCTTTATGTCATAGTTTCTCCCTTTTACATCACTTTGAAGAATGTATAGTCATCATAACAGATCAGTGTCTTATTTTTCCAGAACAGGAGTTGTACTTATTACCTGTGTAAACTATTACTACACAATAAACCAATCAGCATTCAAGGTGCTATTCTTGTCTTTCTCAACATGTGACCAATCGTACACTTGATACTGTTGCTTTAGCTTGTTTAACTGCCTTGTTTAACCAACTGTGTTGGTTACACACTGTAAATGTGCTAAACACAAACACACACATACAAGTTGTAGGAGAAACATAATGTAAGAGCATAATTTACTCACATAAACCCCACAGGTCTCCTGAAGTGCAGTGAATTATGAAGAATTTTAAGGTCAAATAAAGTACTTGGATTTATAGACTATTGTGGCAATTTATAATTTTGACTAGAAAATACAAAACAAGGGAGATTCAGCAACACAAATGTGGGTACAGTGGTGAAGGAGTTTGGGTCGTGAGTGATTTAGTTCTCTACTTGTTTTCTGCATCTGCTAAGGACAGATCCAGGTCCAGCATCCTCTGTTCTGCCTCACTCAGCCTGTAGGAGGAGCCACCACCACTGCCGTAATCCCCAGACATCTGCAGAGAGTGGCAGCGATCTTTCCTCTGCTCCGACGGTGACACACTGAAGGTGGAGCTTCGCTGTCGACCTTTAACCCCAGAGCAGGACTGCGCTTCCTTTAGTTTGCGGGCTAGCATGTTCCTCTGAATGGGTGAGGGGCCACGACGGTTCCAGTTCTGCTCAGCCCGATCTACGCTCAGGAAGTTCTTTCCTTGAGGTCCAGCCGCTGGACCCCCAATTCCTGAGAAAGCTTCTCTAGCTTGGCTCACTGTTTGTGAACACTTTTGCTTTTCCACGTTCAGGTTTACCGCCTGGTGTTTGTCAGACGTTGAAAAGCTGTTTGTGTTCGTTCCTGTGTGTTTGAGTCCATTATTGTGAGGAGGGATGGCTGTTTCTCTCCAGGGCTTCTGCTGATCAGTGGACTTAGACCACTCAGAGTCCCCATGCTCTGGAATAGGATAAGAGCGGAATGGATGTCTCTCCCAGCCTGCTTTGGTCCAAGAACTTCCTTCAGGAAGAGTACGAGATCCCACCTGAAATTCATAATTTGTTTAACAAGAATCTACAAGCATCAGCAAATAAATCCAAATGGAACTAACAAAGGTAGAGAAAATAGACCTGTGTCATGCTCCGCTCCCTGTAGTATCTGGACTGGACGGATGGTTGCTGGATTTTGGGGTCACTGAAACTCGAGGTCCGCCGAAAATTTGGATTCCTATGAGTAGCACCGGCTAGTGTTGTTTCTCCTCTTCCAGTTCCTTCAGCTCCCAAACTTGCCAACCTGTTCCTCTCCACCATCCTTACCCAGTCAGCAGTGCGCTCAGACCTTTTTGAACCACCCCCTGTTGCATGAGCATGCATAGGAGGACCTAGGACCAGTTCTACTCTGGGACTCAGCCTGTCTGGCGTGCTCCTTAAAGCCAGTGGTGACAGCTCAGATAAAGGAGTGGCAATGCAAAACTGTGTGGGATTGGCATCACCCTGTAAGCCCACAGGTAGGGGGGAATGAGCGAAACTGGTCGGTGTGGGAGTAGCTGAGTTGGTGGGTGACGCAGATGAATCCACTATGGTGTCATGGACCGGGCTTGATGAGACATGGTACAGCTGTGTGGCCTCTTTTAACCCCTTTTTCTTCATCTCTTTCAGCTGCTGCTGAGCCAGTTGGTACCTTGTAAGAGAAACATGTTGAACTCAGGACATTGAAGTATTATTCCTTTATTTTTCAATGTCTATCTGATAGGTCCTGACACTCTGTTGCTTTGGTTTGAATACTCGCACATTGACCTCAAGGTCATGGAGAACAGTTGGTCTGCCCTGTGATATATGACTAAATCATGATTGTACCAGACCCGCTGGGTATGAAGGAGGGAACCAGAAGATAACTGCTTGATTTTACTTTTGAACAGGCAGAGATACACACAAGCTGTGTTTCCATTACAGATTTTCGCAAAATAAAAGCAATATTTCTAAATATCGACAAAGTATAATTGCGCTTTGAATGTGTTTGCTGTTGCGAGACTTTGCTGCAGGAAGACAGACGCTCCGAACGTCCTTATGACACTCTGTATTCCTTTGTTGTTTGCTGTCTAATGTGGCAGGAATCATTTTTATGTATAATGCTAACAATTATCCAGTCTCCTTTACACGTAGCGTGCCATGTTTTCTCGGAGAGAAGTGGTCATGGGACCTATGACGCGTATTTGCGGAAAAAGTGTTTTCATAACGTTTTTGCAACAATTCAATATCGAAACATCTGAAATTCCTCCTCATGAAAACGTAAAAAGTGATATTTGAGTGTTTTTTCTGACATTCAGGTGTTTCCATTGCCAGTTTTTATTGCACTATTTGGATTTTGCGCATTTCCAAGGGTAATGGAAACACAGCTACACAGACAAAGAGAGACATAGATTTCTTCCTCCGGCCACCTGCGCTTGGGCTTTGTCTATTAAACTTTGCTTGTGAATAAACCACATTAAAATAGTATCTTGTCATCTGTCATCAAGGCTGTTCAATTAAAAGATCTGGAAAGAAGGTATCGAGACACCTTACAAATATATATATATATATATATATATATATAAGTGATCAAAGCTTTGATTACATTAAAAAAATCCAGTTTTACCCAAATATTGGTGGTAGCATCTTCTGACCGGTGGGAGACAGCCTGTCAGGGTCCTGGGGAAGTGGTACCACCAAGGTTTGTGACAAAGGCTGCTTTTCCAAAGCGGATCTTTCCATCTGCGCTGCTCCCACACTGACCCCATGTGAGGGGCCGTGACTGTCACACAGGCTGGGTCTTTGGAGGCTCTGCCCACAGATAGATGCTTCGTCTGAGAGTTTGCGCCCCCCAGGGGAATGCATGGAGCCTCGGCGGACAGAGCTGCACTGTGGGGCCTTGCAGAACTTTCGCCACAGAGCAACGACTATGGTAACCATTATAACAAGTAGGCAGAGGGAGATGCCAATCACTACCACCATGTTACCACCAAAAGATCCGACCCCAACGGGTGATGGGGGAAGAGAGGGCGAGGGTGGAGGTCCAGCTGAAGAATTCAAAGAAAAGTACAACTATTAGAAGTGGGTAAAACTGATCAACTGTGTCAACAAAGGGTGATATGGAGGGAAATTGTAATGTTGACACTAACCGGCACAATCCTCCAGTGAACAGAGGGACTGTTCTTTCACCATGCCGGTGCACTGCATCCCTTCTGCACCAGAGGGCAGCAAACACTCACGCCCTCGCTCCCTCACTCCTTCTCCGCAGCTCACACTGCACACGCTCCATGGCTGCCAAGACCCCCATGACTCTGTAAGATCAGATCAAATGTAAACATGCAAATAATACCTAAATTTGTCAGAAACACATAATTTTTTTCCCAGTATATGCACTTTCGTTTTTAATTTCCCCCCCCAAACAACATTTATTCATACATTACACAGACACACATAAATAAACTAATATACTAAGAGAGAAACACAATTAAATCCAAAATAAATAAATAAAACTTGCCCCTGGCAATATATATTAATCTTTCCAGTCTCATAAATGCATAAATACTTTTAGAATCGCAAAGTAATCTGTATCATTTATGTTATTCCTACTGGTGAACATTAATGGTTTTATAATGCTATTTTCCAGCTTTAATAGGACTATTTCCTGAAGATAATAAAAAAACATGGCCTTAAAAAATGACACAATTTTGAATTAAAAAGTTCAAAAATATTATTCAAAAGGTTGCAATTCTAAGTAGATGTTGTGATATGCACAAAAATGCCTTCATACTTTAAAAAAAGTTAAAAAAATGTCCGAATGAAAACACAATCCAATCCGATCTAATCTTATACCTTATGTATACCTTTACAATGTGGAACTTATAGATATTAGAACAAAGTACCATTTACAGTATATATACCCCACTGTTATTGATTTGTTGCATTTCCGTTTCTTGTTTTTGGATTCTATAAATCTCATGGATTCAAACCCTAAAACCCTTTGATTTCTGAAGGACATACAAACAATGATGTTTGCATGCTATATCTCACCTGCACTCTTGTAAACTACCATACAAGTCTGAGCAGGACTTGGAGAACGACTGAAGTTGAAAACAAAACGAAAGCAGTACTTATTTCTTCCTGGGTTGAACACAGAACAGTTAAAGTCCGTCTCGTTCTCTCCCTGAGTTATCCAGTTAAAGGCCAGTGGTGGAGAGGTCGGCTCCTCTGGCCCAATCCCAGTCACTGCAGGAGAACCAGCAACACCTGTGGCATCACTGTAGAGTAATATCTTCCCACTGATGTGA
The DNA here is from genome assembly GCF_900634775.1 of Gouania willdenowi. Classification (NCBI taxonomy): domain Eukaryota; kingdom Metazoa; phylum Chordata; class Actinopteri; order Blenniiformes; family Gobiesocidae; genus Gouania; species Gouania willdenowi. The sequence goes on along the minus strand of NC_041057.1, from coordinate 6,564,452 downwards.
GCACATGGAGGAGTTACCAGTTTAACCGTCATGGTGCCTTCACAGCCACTCTTGTAAGCGTTGACGTTTTCCACCAGTAGTTTATAGGAGAAGATACGGGACAGGTAGAGTGGGCCAGAACTCTTCACCTCCTGTGTGGAATGAGGAGATCGTAAAGCTACTGTTATGAAGTCCCGTTCTGTAAACGGGAAGGCACAGGGCAGCTCTACGCTCTGGGATCGGAGGGGTTTGATTGGGTGGCGCGTCCTAGATCGGACCTTGTCGATGCTGTTTCGTCCGATCTGGTTGTACTCCATGAAACTGACCTCCAGATAAAGAGCTGACTCCATGACACTGGAACAAGCCTTAAAGTGGTCATTAGTAGAAATCCCAACCTGCAGACACAAGGAGAACAGCTGGATTAGTTGGTAACTCTTTACTTGAAGTTTTATACATAAAGGCTGATATTACACTGTCATTATTAGGACATGACACCTGTCATTAGCATGAATAAGGTGTGATGAAGGCTGTCATTAAGTGTCGTTTCTTTACCCGAACCCTAACATTAACCCCAACTAACCCTAACCCAAACTAGATCGGTCCAAAACCATTCAGGGAGTTTATAGAATCAATGCACCTGACTCTAAACCTAACTCTACATAACCCTAACCCTACTAGATCCCTCCACCTAACACAAAAAATGCCAAAGGTGTCAAAATGTATTGAACAACACTTAATGACAGCTTCATGACACCAACTTATTTATGCTAATGACAGCGTAATGTCAGCGTTATGTATAAAACTTCAAGTAAAGTGTAACCGATTAGTTTTTTCTAAACTTAAACAGATAGCAGATTTAGGCCGTGTTCAAAATGACATACTAACGTACTACTCATACTAAGTCTGAGGTCAAAGTTAGTATGGAGTGCGTTCACATTAGAGAGTATGAAAAGATTGAGTATCTGAGAAATATCTGGATGTACTGTATATAAGGACTTTTTTTAAAGGCCTTTTCTTTGAAAGTACGCAAGAAATACCCAGATGTATACTACAGTATATTGTGACATTTTTTAAGTATGCACGGTGTGCACACTAGTTATACTCAACCGCCCCATAATGCATTGCGAGCGGAATGTAAATTCGTCCTGGGACCGGCTTCAAGCTAAAAATCAAACATCATCTTTTCAAAATAAAAGCATCTCTTCTGGTCTTTCATTTTTCAGTTTTTTTTAAGGCAGTGGCTATCCGTACGATTGACGTATCAATATACTGACATTCTATCTGTAAGCAGCACCCCTCATTGGCCAGTTTAGGTCACGTGACTAAGACTAAACCTAACCACAAACCTAACCCTCGTCCTTAAAATTGTTGCAATATAGGGTTATAACCTAACCCTAAGACGCTACGTACGTGTACTTCGATAAATGTACCAATAGCACCGGGGGTTGTCCGTACGGCAACCATACGAATAGACACTTTATTTTTTAAATGCTTTTGTAAATAGGGCTCTTGTTTTGAAGTTAACCAGAAGTTTAGTCAGTAGCACAAAGGCAGGTTTCTGAAAATCTCTGAAATGTTGGAATGAAATGTGTATACGTGTGTTTTATGGATCAAATGACCACATGTTGATATTCTACTTGGTCACTTTCTCATTTAAAATGTTTTCAGAACTTTCAAAGATGGAAAATCAACAGAGATATTTAGTCTCAGTGTGCTTCAGTTGTTTTTGTCCTTGTAGGTTCGAAATGCATCTTGGGAAACTTGGAAGTATACTGTACTTCAGAGGGAACAGTCAATCGTCCTAATCATACTTATAGTATATAGTAGACAGTATATACTGAATCAGTTTGTCGTGTATAGAAAATGTGCCATTTCGAACGTTTTTCTCACCTGAAATGATCCAGAATGGTTCTTCACCCTCTCCACTGCTATGTGGAAGGTGGGCCACTGCACCTGCAGCTCTGAGCTCCACCACCAGGCCGTGCTCTCTACGCTGCTAGTGTGAGAACCATTAGGACTGGGAACACTGGTGACACTGGTCTGCCCCAGTAGGAATCGGAAAGTTCCTGCGTGCAGGAAGCAGGAGCAGCCAAACTCCGCCCTGCCTGAGAGCCGCTGGGTGGACAGGGTCCTGGTGCTGAGAGTGGTATTGGTCTCCATGTTGATCAGAGAGAGGCTCAGGTTGCCATCGACACTCCTGTTAGATTTCAGGCTGAAGTCCACAAAGACGCTGCTGCTGCTGAAGGCTTCATGGAAGGAGGGCCAGATACTGATTCCTGCAAAGGCTGAGGAAACAGGAAAAATGTCCATAACTAAAAAAAAAAATTTCCAAAGTAGGAGTAGGTTTATTTCAAAATTTCTCCAAAAATAGAATATTCATATAAACCACACACAAACACACACACACACACTTGCACAGTTTTTGGACAAGCATAATTAAATTAAAAAGAATTAACACTGCGAGGTGAACAAAACTATAAATAAAATAAACAGAATAAAACCAAAATTGTTAAATAAGAAATGATTATTATTTCAGCTGAATAAAAAGAATAAAACCCATCCATCCATCCATTTTCTGACCCGCTTGCTCCTTTTTTCAGGGTCACGGGGTCTGCTGGTGCCAATCTCCAGTTCTCATTGGGTGTCAGAATAAAACCAAAATTGTTAAATAAGAAGTATAGATCTGTTCCTCTGTATCTGCTCATTTTTTTCAGGTAAATCTTGCACTTTCATCTCAAAGTTTGTCCAAAACTAGAAATAATCATGAAAAAAAAACAAAATCAAACAATCAATATAATCCTAACTGACTACATTATTTTTATTTCTATTTTTGTTGAATATTTCTCTGTTTAAGGGCTATTCTAAGACTTTTAATTTGTCTTGAGACAGATGACCTTTTCTGAGATGGTGAAGAGCTTTGTATTGTAATTGTTCTTACAGCAGGAAGCACAAAGAGAAAATAAAACTGTTGTGAAAAAGCCAGTTATGGCACTGACGAAGCAGACATTATTTCAGGCTTTCTTCCCTTAAAGGGGCATTTGAAGAAACAGCTGCAAAAATTCAAAATAGAATACCAGAAAAACTAAATAGTAACATTGACCAAACTTCTTGTGTTCCATTTTAAACTAGTGAAACCATATCTGGGAGTGGGAAGCAGGTTGAGTCACCAAGTCATTGTGGGGGCTAGTAAACAGGAAAAAAAAACCCTCACGTGCACACCCTCATGTGCACGCTACAAGTCTGGAATGTGAGCAGAATATCTAAAAAAACCCATGCATATACAGACCCTTTCCAAAAAATGAGAATATCATGGAAAAGTTGTTTGATTTCCATAATTCCATTCAAAAAGTTAGACTTTCATAGATTGTAGATTCAGGGCTCACAATTTAAACGATTTCAAGTATTTATTTGTTCATTTTTACATAATTTGGGCTTCCAGCTCATAAAACCCATGAAAACAGAATTTCACAAATTTAGAATATTGAGACGAAATCACCATTTACTTTTCAGTTTTTGCAGAAAAAAAAGAGGAGAAGAAGGACTGGACTGTTGGCCAGTGGTCATGGTCCTCTTTTCTGATGAAAGTAAAGTGTGCCTTTCATTCTGGAATCAAGGTCCAAGGGTTTGGAGGAAGACGGGTGAGGAACAGAACCCAAAATGCTTGAGGTCCAGTGTGAAATATCCACAGTCAGTAGGGATGTAACGATTAATCGAAAGGCAGTTAAAAATTGATTCATAGATGTCACGGTTCAAGTCGATGCTCTGAAAATTGAATCGCAGTACTTTTTTTTAAACAGCAGAGGGCGCTATATATGAATCCCTTCCCTTGTCCAGCAGAGTTGACAGCGGGCGGAATCTGCTACTACTTTCTTTCTGGCTGCCTTCTACTCTTACACATGTTCATCAATGACTCCTTACCCCTTGAGCACTGAAAGAATATCTGTAATATTACGTGAATATCTGTAAAAGTCACGTTTTCCTATTAGCTCTGTCTGCTAGCATAGCATCTCTTCTTCACTGCATGCCAACCGACCACTGGGTTACCAGCGCCCTCTGCTGGTCCAAACTAATATCTGACATAAATGCATTGGAATTTTTAAAAAAATTTTTAAGTCACAAAATACATTTTCAGTTTCACATTTAAAAAGAAAAAGAACTATTATGTAGTTTTTTATTGTTTACTATCGAACCAGAATTTAAATTAATAGGCTTCTTCTTCATTTGTATTATTCCTTTATTTATTTCATTCAAAATTTATTTTTAGTTAAATCGCATTGTTTTGAATAGTTTATCAATGGATTCTTTTGACAATGAAAAATAAAAAGAAAATAGTACAGTATTTTCTAGTTTTTTTCCCCCCAAAAATAAAGGAATATTTTTCAGTCATCATTTGACTACAGTACCATTTTGTAAAATAAATCGTGAGAGAATCGTATCGTGAACCAAGTATCGTGAATCGAATCGTATCGGAAGTTGAGTGAATCGTTACATCCCTAACAGTCAGTCAAATCTGTATGTTTGTTAGTTATACTGACACCATTGTATATGGGAACTGCATGGATGTAAATATGCACAGATTGTAAATTTAATTATTGTTATTTAGGGTAAAGGGAGGATAATTGTCTCAGAAACTGTGAATAAGTGAAGTTATGCATTAGTGTGTTTGTTTGGAATGCTAGAAATGACTAAATGCTAGAAATGAAAATGTTAAAAATGTATACATTGAAAACTGGTTATTAAAGACTTTATGAGGCCTGCGGAATGATAAAACTGACGGGTCATCTTGACTTCTTTCCTGAACCAACAGGACATCACAGATGTAGGAACTGGAACAATTGCAATAACAAAACATGCATCGCTGTCTCAAAAAGATTGCACTTCTTGTAGTGCTGACCTTCGACAGCACGTGCAGACAAATTTGAAAAAAAAAAAAAGGTGGATATTGGCAGTTGAGCAGGGCCCAACTAACCGCAAACCGATCAATATCGGTATCGGCCGATACGCAAGGCTGCAATATCGGTATGATATCGGAAATGATAAAGTTGTATCGCGACATCCCTAGTGTTGAGTCCATTTGATGCATTGTAATCTGGATACTTTAGAAATACTCACCACATCCCATCAGAGCCAGGAGGAAGGGCAGCAGTGAAACCGCTAGTGGCATCACGATGTCTGAGCCTCTTTTTCCTCCTACACCTCATGACCGTCCTATTCAAACATCTCTGACCTCTAAACAAATGAAAACAACACATAGCAGTTATTAGATTTATAAAAAACAAATCTTTTTCAAAATTAGGGTTTTTTTTGTTTTTGTTTTAGTGAGAGTTTCCGTTCACTTTCTTGAGGACGTAAAATTACTTTGTTCACAAGCCTTTTTGGATTTGTTTGAATAATTATTCTTTTTATATATTATGTACAATTTAGAGCAAAAGGTATGAGTTTTTATTTAAAAATAAGTCTTTAGAATTATATATTCCCCCACCAACTCAAAGTTGAATTTTCTATTATGGTTGTAAAATGTGATCTAACTAAAGATCTAAAGTAAATGGTTATTTTACCTAAAATTACTGTACTTTTGGAAAAAAATGTGGAAAAACTCACAACTCAGACATTCGGTGTATACCTCAAATGGATGATTCACATTGAAATATATATGTGTATATATATATATATCAATAATTAGCCTTCCATTGTCTTTAGTGAACAGTATCTAGCCATAATTTCATAAAATATACCGGATCAAACCGTTTTGTAAATAAATAGAGACTTTTGTGTTTGTTGTACTTACATGATTTAGTTGAAAATAACTCCTTTCTTTGTTTTCCTAAAGCCACCAGAAGCAGTAAATGTGTCCCTGTTGTTCCTCCATAAACAACTCAATAACTCGTCCAAGGCTCCACTAACACGTACTGGCTAAAGACACGCCCACTCCCATTGGTCACTTGTTGACCAATTAGAGGGCGTATGCTAACCTAGCGTCTGCTTCCCGCCTCTTTAATGTTTAAACAACCGGAAATTGTGAATGAAAATGTAACTCAATGCTAAGCTAATTACAATAAATGCACAATTTAAGTGTTTTCCCCTCACACTTTACAGTTTGAGAGAACTAATGTTTAAAAGTTTAGTTAAATAATTTAGACTTAGACTCTATTGTTATTCAAACTTGAACTTTACAGTACAGATAAGAACGGTTTTTTTTTTTTTGCACTGGCTCGTATTGCAGGATAAAAACAAAACAGCAGCGAGTATTTACAAAAAGTAGTATTAAAATAAGAAAAGAATAAGATGCAGATATATATATAAGAGAATAAGAGTACGATGCAGATATATATATATATATATATATATATCAAGAGGAAAAGCTGTGTGTAAGATTCCTTTCCAGATAAGTATAATGCAAGTTTTTTATTTTATTTTTTTTAGATCCATGTACATGTACATGACAGTCCAGTGAGGTTATATTGTCTATTTTTTTCAGTCCAGAACATAATATTGAGAGAAATCAGCACAACTTAGTGGCAAACTCACATTGAAATCCAATTTAGAATTTCCTTTTAATGAGATCATACTGTGCATCTTAAATCAACATAAAGCATGAAAACGTTATTTTATATTTAAAGAAGGCTTAAAAGTACGCGTAGACTAGCTACTTTATCTCCCTAAAAATCCTCGATAAATTTTGTTTCAAACAGATTTTTGTTTTTAGCCTAAGCGTTCTTAAAATCAACTACAGTATTTTGCTGTGATTTGGTGTCACTGAGGAGGATAGAGAATGTTCTCAATCATTGGTGAAAAATACATGTTTATTACCGTCCAAATATGTTTGCTGTATATTAATTATTTTTACCCTGATCTGCGGATCAGCAATTCTTAGCTGGTGGGTGGCAGACAGCTGGTCAAAAATAAATAAATAAATAATGTCTCATGTTGGACTTGTCTTTTATTTTGAAAAAAATCTTTTTCCAGGCATACTGTGAAACGCATGTTGCACAGGAAAACATAGATTTTTTGGGCTCTAGTGGCCTTTATATGACAGTTGCTCGACAGGAAAGGGATCAGGGAGAGCAGGGAATGACACGCAGCAGGGGGTCCCAGGCCGGGAATCGAGCCTGGGACCGGCTGCAGGTGAGGAACTACAGCCTCCGTACATGGGGCGGGCCCTCAACCCACTGAGCTACACACCACCCCAGATTTATATTTTTTAAAAATGTGTTTTCAATAGGTATTTTTGAAAAACTGAATTCGATTAGTTGAATTCTAAGTCGCGATTTCATGACCGTGGCAAAATGTGGGTCCCAGGGTGAGACCAGTTGAGAACCACTGGTATACTGTAGATAATTGCCTTTCCAAAATAGTGTGGAGTCGAACACAAACGGATGGACTTGGCTATAGTCACGCAGAGATCCTTATCAATCAGCCCTTCCTCAGATCAGTCGTGAAGATCTATCGAGTCCATACAGTCAATAAATGAGCCACATGCTAGGCTAATCTAATCAGAGCTGCAGACCTTAGTCTATTTGTGATTCTACAGAATGCAGAAAACTAAACTTCACCAGTTACAGAGATTTAAGCCCACTTACTGCTCAGATCAGCTCACCGTGAGAACAAATACGCGTTATATTCTGTGTTACAGTCCCACATTGAAGCACTGAACACTAAATGAAAACAGTGACATTTCACCAAGCTTTGAACATAAATTTACTTTGATCTCCTAACATGTTTCGACTGCCATTCTTCTTTTTGAATATTGTTCATAAAGACAAAATGAACTTGCTGGAATTACTACGCAGAAGTCATAGACAACACTGTGCCCAAGCATTGGACACATTAAAGAGATCTGCAGACGCCTCTGAGGAAGACTGGCAGTTGACAGTCGAAACATGTCAGGAGATCAAAGGAAACTTCCTGAAAAAAAGTTGTCTGAATAAAATGAATTTTTTTTTTCTTTCTTAACTGTTTCATATTTAGTTTATTTTATTTTTCCCTTTGGAATTAAAATAGTTCATGTCTGAAATAAACATTACATAACAAATAACCGTAACATATTATTAAAACAGAAGACAAAATTAACTTGCTAGAATTATAAGGCAAGTTTCCAAATTGATCAACAGACAAAACATCAAGCTTTATTTATACGTTTATTATAGAAATGTGTATTATACATTATTCCAAGTGTTCCCAACCCACACTCTAGCTACACGCTGCCTAATACAGTCCTCACAATGAGTGAGACAGTTATTGAAACTAATTCAAGCTTACATCATATTTTCCTGAACCATTTTCTTATCACACAAAGCCACAGTATTTCTACCCAACAATGTAAATATGAACCCTCCTCCATTTGACCCAAAGAAAAACAAAAATTACAGATATTATTTAATCCAGTTCTTACATAAAGTTTTAGGATTATAGGAGAAACTGAATATGTACACAGATTTATTACAATAGGCGTACACCTGCATCTCAGAAAAGGTTTGGGTAGAATCTCAAACCCTCTACGGAGTCGTCTCTGCAGAGATGTCCCATTTTCTCAGCCAGCAGCAACCTGAAACGCAACACGCACACACGAGACAATGAACACCACTAAAATAAGACTACTGTGTTAAAACGGTCTCATTGTTGAGCGTGAACGATATCACGGTGTTGATTGTGGTGATTTCATCAATCATTCTGATGCTGTTTTGCTCACCGTTCTTTAGACAAAAGCACTGAGAGGCCCAGGAGCTTTGCAAACTCCTCTGCAGTCAAAGAGCCTTTGTCCGTCACCTATGAAACAACCAAAAACAAGAAAAACTTGGATTAAACACACAAAAAGAAACTTTTCTAAATATTTTTTTAGAAACAAGATGTAAGATCGAATTCTCCGAATTTCGTGTTCGAAATGTCATACTAACGCACTACTCATGCTAACGCACTACTCATGCTAACGCACTACTCATGCTAACGCACTACTCATGCTAACGCACTACTCATGCTAACGCACTACTCATACTAAGTTTGATGTCAAAATGAGTATGTAGTGCGTCCACATTAGATAGTATGAAAAGATTGAAGAAATACCAGGATGTATACTATTAGGGGACATTTTTCAAGTATGCACGGTTGGCACACTAGTCATTCTCAACTGTCCCATGATGCATTGCGAGCGAAACGTAAAGTTGTCCTTAAAGCCAAATATCAAACATGCCGTTTTCAAAATAAAAGCATCTATTCTTGTCTTCCATCAGTTTTTTAACGCTTTTGTAACTAGGGGTCTTGTTTTGAAGTGAACCAGAAGTTTTGTCAGTAGAACAATGGAGGGTCTCTGAAAATCTCCAAAATTTTAGCATGAAATGTGTTTAGATGCTAGTTTGATGGATCAAATAAACACATGTTGATATTCTGCTTGGTCACTTTCTCACTTAAAATGTTTTCAGAACTTTCAAAGATGGAGAATCAGAGATATTTATCCTCAGTGTGCTTCAGGCTTTTGTAGGTTCCAAATGCATCTTGGGAAACTTGGAGGTAAACTTCAGTGGGAACGCTCATCATCCTAACCATACTTATGTATAGTATATAGCAGACAGTATATAGTCATTGAGTTTGTAGTATATAGTACATTCGGTGCCATTTCGAACACAGCCTCTGTTCTTGATATTGTTGGAAAAGTTTTACATCTTGCATTGTGGGGGATGAAGTCCTGTAGACGGATTACGTAGAATTGTTTTTCACTTCATTCTTACTGTGATTTCTTGTGTTTGCCCCAAAAAAACTCTGCCAGAATGACTTCCCAACACATTTCTGGTTCTTTCACAAACTCAAAGTTGTGGTAAATCAATAAAAGATGTTTATTTTGGCTTTTACATGACATTATTTAAATCCGGCCAAATTGAATGTCTGGCGGAGTGAGGTGATATCGCTGGGAACACTGGGAACAAAATTGGAGCCAAGCCAATCACTGTCCTCCTTGTCTGACAAAAAAAACACAAGAAATCACAGTAAGAATGAAGGAAAATCAGTTTTATGGATCAGTCTACGAGACCCCACATCCCACAATGCAATGTGCGAAACCTTTTCAACAATATCAGTTAGAGTTTTTACAGTAAAAACAGATCGATCTTTGATGTATTTATCTATAGCTGTGTTTCCAATGCAGTTATTCGCAAAATAAAAGGGCTGTTTTTCAAGTTTCCACAAAGTATAAATGCGCTTTGACCGTGTTTCAATTGACGGTTGTTATGGAGCCTTGTAACTCTCATCAAATCTCATCATAAGCATTCTTTGTTCCTTAGTTGTTTCACGTCTAATGTGGCAATAATAATTTTAAAGTTCAATGCTATGAAATGTCTTGTCTACACGTACCGCGCCATGTTTTCTCAAAGAGAAGTGGTCATGTGACCAGGTATGTGACGTGTATTTGCGGAAAAAGTGTTTCCATAGCACTTTTGTGATATATTTCAATATTGAAATGTCTGAAAAACATCTCTTTTGCGATATTTGAGTGTGTTTTGGAAATTCTGATGTTTCCATTACCAGTTTTTATTGCGCTATTTAGATTTTGCGCATGAAGAATGTTTAATGGAAACAAAGGTTATGAGGCCTACACTATGTCTTCATCTGATTAACTTTTTTTAATGTGTCCAAGACTTTTCTGTTTCTCTCTGCAACATAACATTTTAGCTTATCTTTTATCTTAAAGGTATAACAGTTGATTTATTGAATACTATCAGAAATAAGAAACACGTTTTTTTTCATCCTGTGTGCAAAACTGAAGAAAAAGGACATTGAAGCTGAAAGCGATCAGTCTTACACTATCCAGTGCGGAGGCTATCATTTCCTCTTCACTGTGAGACTGCAGCTGGACCACCATCACGCCACTGTCAAACACACGCAGCCTACATGCAAAACAAAACACATGGAGGAACGTGTGTGGCACAGAAATCATGTCAACAAATTACATGTCGCGCTGTTATTTCATCAAACAGAGCAGGAGAGTGTTAAAGGTCAGGCAGCAGTAATGTAACCAACAGTGGGGGGAGGGGGGGGAGGAAGGGGTGCCTTTCTAAAGCCAGGGGAAGTGACAGGAAACGTCAGCTGTGGAGGCCTTCCAACAACAGGAAGCCAGACAGGAAGAGTCTGCTCATTGTTTGGATGGCAGTGAGAGAATTTCACATTTCTCCATCAACATATTGAAATTCTTTACGGCTTTACTTTACTGTTCTAACATGGAAATACATTACGAACTCACCTTAGTGGGAGCTTCAAAGACTCAAACATCTTACATGCATTCACCAAATCTTCAGGAGACAAAAGCTGTGGGCAAAACAAAAGAGGAGGAAAACATGTATGAACAATTATTCCAAATCCAAGTTATTTTTGTCTTCTTTTTTGAAATTAAATGTTAAGGTTTCATTCATTCAGACAACTTTTGTGTTCAGACAAATTTACTGTCATTTTCATTCATTTATTTGTTTCGAGCATGAAAAAGAAAGAAAAACATTTTTTTTAAACACTGTTTAAAATGCAATAATGTTTGCTCAAAAAGTAGTTGGAAGAAGAAAGACATTCATTTGATCTCCTGTCAGTCTTCCTCAGAGGCATCTTCTGATCGCTTTCATGATCAAAAAGAACTCATAAAGACACATGAAAGCGATCAGTAGATGCCTCTGAGGAAGACTGACAGTTGTCAGTCGAAACATGTCAGGAGTTAAAAGTAAATCTCCTGAAATAAGAATAATAGGTAGCCATATTAAAAAAGGCTCATTTTCTACTAATTTGTGTGCATTGATGTGGCGATCACCTCCATCCCTCGTGCACGGTTAACGAGACAGTAGACCTCGGTGAGAGACATCATACCTCCACGTTCCTGAAAGGGGAAATATAGGAAGAACGGATGAAGAACCCATTGTAGGGATCCAGTTCAAAATAGAATTTAATGGATCAAGAAGAACACCGCAATGATTATACAGTAATAAGAATAAGAATAAGAATAAAATAACATTTCATGTGGAAATTATGAACACTCTCGGATGAGTTCGCTTTTAAAGACAATGTGGTTTGGCCTAAAATTGAGGAAAAGTGCCATATTTGGCACGCTAAATTCAAAATGGCAGATTTGCTGTTGGATTTAGGTTATAGGTCCAAATTACATTTTTGCTAGTCATGGTCCAACGCATATACCTACAGAATGCCATCCAGCTAGTTCAAACCAGTGAAAAGTTACAAACTCAAGGTGGCGCTAATGAGTCACAAAACAGCATCAAAAAACGACACAAAACATTTTTCAGCAAACTACAGACTATATATATATATATATATATATATATATATATATATATATATATATATATATATATATATATATATATATATATATATATATATATATATATATATAGCCATACACAAATCCAAGTAAGGTGGCAGTAAAATAATAATTAAATCCATACAGAAACAATAGCACCACCTTTGGTGCTCGGGCTCTAATAATAATAATAATAAATTGTATTTTATATAGTGCTTTTCATAGACGTTCAAAGTGCTACAGAGTCAGTAATTGAGTGAGTAAATGGATAGAACGTTAACTAAACAGGAGCAATAGAAAGACAATCTAAGCCTATGTCAGCTGTTAATGCTGTGTTAATAACACCCACCTCTAAAGGAGCCTGCAGCATGTCTCCCAGCTGCTTAGCCAGCTGCAGGTGATAATGAGTCCCAGATCCATGCGTTTCCCTGGTAACAGGGTTAGCGATGCCCATGCTCAGAAGGTAGGACTTAAATCTTATAGTCTAGGAAAAAGAACGCAAAGAAAATGTAGTTAAGACAGAAATGTTGGTCGTTTGTTTTTTAACAATGATTTGTCAGATCCATATGTGAAAAATTGATGTTTTAAAAATGCCATTGATTAATTTTTTGCATGAGAGGGAAATTCAAAATACTTTTCAAAAAAAAAAAAAGTAATCTGTTTTTGAGATAAAATTCTGATATTTTGCAAACGTCATCTACAAAGACTCCAAGATTTTGTCATTTTTAATGAGCAGTGACAATGTGTTTAGCATTTTGATATACTGTAGTTTCAATTTTTGATCAATTCAAAATATGTGTGGAATTGGCAAAAATTGCAGAACTTTCTTCAGTATTGAAAAAGACGTGTATTTTGTTATTGATGTTTTGTGCTCCGTGTCTCTCTCTCTCTCCACGTCTTACCTCGTCCTCTGATATGTCCCCCTGCTTGTCTTTGATTTTATTGGCTATAGATCTGGACACTTCCACCATCTCTTTAGCCTGTTGGTTAAAACACCACCTAGCAAATTACACCACATGACTATTATAAATGTACGACTTAGTAAAAACTAAACTAACCTTCTCCATCAGTTTGCTGAGGTCTTCAAAGGCCTAAAAAAAACACATGTTAGATTGGTTAGAGTGGTTCCTCCATGTTGTTGGTTTGTTTTGATGCACAATAACAGAACATCACTTATTTTTTAACCGCACTGTGTTTTTATAGCTGAAAAAATAACTATGAACACACACAGTGACACAAAAATACACAAAACAGCAAAAATACACAAGTCTCCAAAAAAGGGTTTTAAAAAAAAAAAAAAACACAAAAATGTACACATTTACAAAAAAATACACAAAATGACAACATAGACAAAATGAGAAGAAATATACATAATAAAAAAAATTACACAAAGAAATACAAAAAATGACCAAAAAAAAGAATAAGACAAGAAAAATGACACAAAAAAACTAAATGACAACAAACACACAAAATGACAAACACAAAAAATAGCAAAACCACTCAGAATGACTTTAAAATATACACAAAATTGATCCAAGAAACATACAGGAATTACAGCAAAAAACACAAAAGGACAACAAAAATACACAAAGACAAAAACATATTTAGAAAACAAGAAAAAACAAAACAAAAACAACTCTAAAAACAGAAAATTACAACCAAAATACACAAAATGACCAAAAAAACATTTTAAAACAAGAAAAAAACAAATGACTTAGAAAATAGAAAATTACCACCAAAATACACAAAAATGACTCCAAAAAACACAAATATACAGCAAAATATACAAAAGGACAACAAAACTACAATACATATTACAAAGAACAAAAATGACAACAAATTCACAGAAACCCTTTGTTTTTTCCTATAACTAATGCTCTCAGATTGATTATTATTCTAAATACTAACATGACTGTTGATAATGTGGCCCTCGGATCAGACAATCACATTTTTGTCGCCCTCGCTGTGATAAAAGTTGCTCATCTTTGCTCTAATGGAGGTTTATTCCTCATTTTTTATCTTAGATCTTACTTTTTGTTTTTTCATTTTTAGTGCTGTAATATGATTGTGTTGCATTTGGGCAAAATAAATGAAATAAAGATAAAGGAACACCACAAACCCATGTGATGTACTCGGCTTGATGATGATTTTTGATTCGTTTACCCATCAATGATTAGTCAAACTAATTTGTTCTGCAAACAACAGCCACAAGTCAGCAAAAAAAATGTGCGATTTCGGAAATTTCTATCGACATTTACATGAAAATAAGAAGAAAACCAAAAATCCCACTTTTAAGTTCCACTGTGTTTCTGCAGTGTAGTACCTCAGAAATGTTCTTGTCGGTTTCTTTCCGTCTCTCCTCTATTTTTCTCTCGATACCAACAATTCCCACAGCTCGTGTCCTTCCTGCCTGCTTGGACACACACACGCACACACACGCACACACACACACACACGAAGAGTAGAAGAAACTAATGAAGAGACTTTAAATACAGGGAAAGACAACAATCAGGGGTCAAACTGGTTAACTGATCTTCGTACATAAGTGAATTAAAGTTATTATTATGTTAAAGTCCTTGTTGGAAGACGACCAATAATGTAACTTTGTTTACAGCCACATGACTCGACAAAGGTACAAAGAGACTAAATCTTAAGACCAGCACAGTTTAGATTGGACACTAAATTTCATTTTTACCTCAGACAAATTTTTTTTTTTAGAAATCAGGTAGATTTGAATCATAAACAATTAATAATAAACAAACAACAGCGCCATCCTGTGGAAGACAACCTAAACTACCAGTTCCATAGTATTAAACATGTATTATTGATGGTGAAGCCTCTGACCTGAGGGCCGACAGGACTGGTTTGCGACACAGGTTTTTCCTCCCATCTTCTTCGAGTCATCTCTTCTGTTAATCGCCTGTAAAACTATCAGATTACACAAGTTTAGCCCCGAGCTCTGGAAAATCACAAGCTGAAATGAATAAAAGTAATTTATCACCTCAATCTGGCCGTGTTCTTTAAAAGACAGCTTGATGTAAGAATACTTGCTGTTTTGGTAGGGACCAGGTTCCTTGTTGGCAGCTGCTGGATGCAGGTGGATTACTATCTTTGCACTAAAGAAAGAAAGACAGCAACAGTTCAAACAATAAATGACTAAATGTTGACGATAAAAACGCTGATTCTCTGAACTGATGAGCAGAAATACATTTACAGACTATTATTACGGTGTAATAATACATTTATTCTTAGCCTATTACACAGCACGGTTATGGTTACACTACGTAACATCAAAATCACAAAAAACTTAATTTCATTTATGTAGTCTTTTTAAAATAACTTCAATTATGAGATCTGGTTTTTTAAGCCCTCCTGCATTAACCCTGTGTGTGCAATGCTACGCCTGTGGAAGTTTATACACATGTAAAAACAGATATGTGCATATATATAGATGGAAATTAGCGTTTAGCTAAATCCGACGTGTTTACAATATCGGCTGTAAATGAATACACACTTTCCCACTGAAATAGAAAATAATTAAATACAGTAAGTAACACTTGTTCTTAACTCTGAGGTAAACAAATCAAATGAAACACTAATGTCCTGGTAGTTTTGTTAGTTAATAACACCCTAAAATTGTAATTTCATCTCTTACTGTGTGAAGGAAACACTGCTTCACTGTTTAAAGCATCTTTAAATGTTGTAATTCTACTTCTACCACAGTTTATTTTAATAATAAATGCACATTTTTGTGGGTACTCATTTTACTGACGACCTGATAAACATCGAAACATAATAAGCCTTTTCACACTCTCGCTCTGGTTCAGTTCTTCCTGCATTAGGTCAAAGGTCAAGAGGGATAAACCCGCCATGGCTGATGGTGTAGGAAGCGAGTCAGACAGAGATTTTGATTATTTTTTGTCGTTGGAGCGTTGATTCCATAAAGGATTTTTTGTGCAAACATGGCATCAGTCTCCAAGGCAGAGAGACAGAGTTATTTTAAACTGACTGATATGTATGGAAGCCCATTTCCGCCACTAAAAAAAAAAAAAAAAAAAATCACCAACGAAAGTCATAATTATGAGAAAGAAAGTCATAATTATGAGATAGAAAGTCATAATTATGAGATAGAAAGTCATAATTATGAGTTAGTAAAGTCATAATTATGAGATACTTAAACACATTTACAGCAGCTTGTTCATGTGGTGAGCTGACACTGAGAGATGGCTGATAAGACTACCGTAGAATACTTTAGACAGGGCTTTACAAATTATGAAATACTTTTTTTGCTTGCAAATTCACATAGAAATATGCTGAGTAAACGCACCCTTGAAAAGATACTAAGCAAAAAGAGGCTCTGGTGTCGAAAGGAAAAAACTGATGTGGCTGAAGTGGCTCAGTTTATTGAACAACAAATGGAGATTTCTGGTCAGTGTCATGGGTACAGATGGATGTACCAAAAATTTTTCTATCTCATAATTATGACTTTGTTTCTCATAATTATGACTTTACTTCTCATAATTATGACTTTCCTTTGTGATTTTTTTTTTTTTTTTTTTGTGGCGGAAACGGGCTTCCATACATATCAGTCAGGCTCTACCCCACACTACTTCAACCATAGATGGCAATAAATGATTCAATAAATCTATTCTACAGTCTTAAAACTGTCGGTATAACAAAGGTATTTTTTTCTTGCCTCTTTCCTATTCCTGCAGCTTGCTCCTCAAAGAAGATGATAAGTGACAAGGGCATGGAAATGCAGCATTCCTAAAGACAGTGGCAGAAAACACAAAACCATGAGCATAGTGACGTGAAATAATATAATATTTTACTCTTTGTAACCAGTGTGTAACTATACCTGATTTTTTACGTCCCTCCATATAAGCCTGTGGGTGCTCAATAACACAGCCCCTACGTCCATCTTTGCCTGGTGCAAACAACACAAACATATTTGTTATTACTGGTGGATTTGTGACACATTTAGCACTTAACAGGATATAGCTACATGTTTTAATGTTATTGTTCAAACTGTCGTGTGTTTAAGCTTTAGAATGAGAAACAAATTATACGGTCAGATCTAACTTATTGTATCCTCTCCTAACCTTATCATCTCCGTCATAAAGTCTGACACCTCGCTGCTGGATGACTAGAGTTTCGTTGATTTCCAAAAGACCGTTTGACCAGGAAAATCGATCCATATTTAGTGACTACTAAACTATTTTCCCTGCGGTACTTCTTCTGCTAAGGCACGGTCTATGTTTACTTCCTGTATGCTGTTTGAAAAATGCCTGTATGGAAACACAAAAAAGAAAACGTAAATTGCATTTATTTAAAAAAAAAAAATCACAAAAATACATCCATAAATATATGAGTAAAAATGTCCTTATTGTTCATTTTATTTAGTCTGGTTATTATTTTTTGTTCGCTTTCCTGAGTTAAGACACATTTTTTGGCAGGCAACCTCAGAGGACCTAACGTTTCCAGCGCCAGCTGTCAGGGGCTAACATTCTATAGACATCTATGCTAACATCGCAGCGATCGGGTTATTCTTACGATTCTATCAAATTTGAAATATTATAATGTCCTGTGAGAAAGGCAGACGCTGTTTTAAAACTAAGCTTGAACGAAAAGAAGCATAATAATATGTTTTGCATTCTTCGGTTCAGTTGAATCGCTCTGGTGTAAGGGGTGAAGTAGCCGTAGCCTGCTAGCTTGTTGTTAGCCGCCGACAGATCTGGTGCAGACAGGTTTCATCTGCTGCTGTTTGGAAGTCATTGTTCAATTTGAACCGTGTGTTACTTACCACCATGCGGTGGATAAATAATCGAATGAGTATATTTTTATTTTCCAAATGTGCACACAGCTGTGAATTTAGGCCATTAGTCTAGAGTCAGTGATTTCGACCTATATAATTTATCTGACACCACTTTGTCGTTGAATCGTTGTGATTGGCTCTTTTGTGAAATAGTTACTTTAAGTCGTTGAATAAGTCTGCCAACATGGATAAGAAATCCTTTGATATTGTCCTGGATGAGATTAAAAAGGTAAGCAATAGAGGACGTAGAATTGGAAACGTTTATGAAAGATGCTAAATTAAAATCTGCTAGCATCACACAATCCCTGGATGTACCCTGAGACAGACACTGTGCTATGCTGTGTTTCAGTGTGTTCTGACCGATCAGCGGATCAGAGCCATCGAACAAGTGCATGGGTATTTCTCCAGTGAACAGGTCAGTGGGAAGGACTTACAGATGCATAGATATTAAATATAGACTGTAAAGTGTTGGAAAGTCTGTCTTTACATGCACATTTTTAAATATTTCTCTCATTGATTGCGACATTGCAGTACTACCTTCACAAGGGTACATTTGGGACTTAAACAACTTTTGCATCAAATAATCTATCCCACACCCTGAAAACAAAGTCCTGCATTATTTCTTCTATACCAAACACTTGATGTGATACATCGGTATTGGTAAGCGCTAGAATTATTGACGACCATGCTCTCCCCAAAGCTTGAGCCTTTCAGACATTTTTATTTCAGTTTAAAAATATTTGATGTGATGATTTTGTATAAAAAATTACAAGGTCTTGTGTAAGGGTGTAAGAATAAAAAAACGATTTTTCATTGCGATATTTCACCGCGTAATTATCGTATCAATTAAAAAAATGTCCAAATCAATTTTTTAAATCATGATTAGAGCTGGGACGATACCATTTTGTCCCGATTCGATTTTAATCCCGATTATTGGGTGTCGATTCGATTTAAATTTCTATTTTACAAGTGTTGCGATTCTACAGTGACGATTATCACAATTTTTTTCCTTATCCAAACACATAACTTGAATGCACATCACATTCAGTCATTCACTGATTTATCTTTATTTATTCAGTGATTTATTATTTATACTGAAATAAAGAAAACAAAACCTCCATCAGAAAGGAGGTAAACATGTACATAAAAATTAATTTGTACACAACTTTTTGAAGTTAGTCAATTGAAACGTATATGTTCATCAAGTGCTTTGGAGTGTCTAGTTTTTTGTGTAGGAACAAGAGCTGGTTAACTTGCTGGTAGTTATGAGAAGTCACAATGTATTGCAATGTGAAGATCGGCCTCATTTTTCTGTCTGAGCCACAGTTCAATTATTTCTTTTTCCCCTCATACTAATGACAGAATAACGTTTGTTTGTGTGGAAAGCCTGATTTTATTAACTTCTTACATTCAGAAGTGATCAGTGCACATTAGTCGTTATCATCTGTCATTAATGTTACACTTGTTTACTCTGTAGTGTGATTTAACTGTGGCTTTATGTTGGACACAGTGTTAAAATAGTTGACCAGCGTGGACATCATTCTGTGGTCTGTCAAGAGTTTCATTTCACAAGCTGCAGCTGACGTGCACACAGTGGCACAGTGCACTCACTTGTTGGTGCATTAGCCCCACCCAGTGGTTGCCCACAAAATGTGAAAAATACAAAAAAAGCAGGATCGATTGTTAAAATCGGCACCCAAAAAAATTGCGATAAATTGTAAAAAAAAAAAAATTTTCCCCACCCTTCATAACATTTGCATAGCACGTAAATGCTCGGTCACTAGGTGTCAGTGAACCACATCAGACCTTATTAAACTTCCTCAATGCATTTTAGTTTGGAAGTTGATTGCACTTTATTTTCATAAAACATGCTGGGCACTTTAATAGATAATAATGTGGTTACTTTAAAAAAAAAAAAAAAAATTAACCGTTGAAGAAGTAAAAGTTAAACTTTTTTTAAATTTGACAGTTTGATAAACACACCACTTGCTTTTGATATTGGTACTTGGATTACAGTTGGTTACCATTTACTTGTTCTCACAAGTAAAAAGAAATTTGTAATTATTGATATCGTGATATATCGCAACGTATATCGTATTGTTTAGTATCAGGATATATCGTATCGCATTGTCAGATTCATGGCAACGCACACCCCGAATCTTGTGGCATTATTTTGATTTGCATGTTTGTCTATATGAAAGTCAAAATATAAGTATCACTTGTACATTTTCCAGGCCATTGCAGGTTTGATGCTTTTTCTTTTAAGTTATTATAAACAATGTACAAACATCTGCAGGTGATGGAAATACTGAAGTACTTCTCGTGGGCTGAGCCTCAAATCAAAGCTGTTAAAGCTCTGCAGCATGTAAGTAATAACATGATCTGGTTCTAACTTTTAACGATTTTTATTTTGTAAGGTTTTCTCTGCGTTTTAATTATGTATTTGAGAGTGGTTCTGTTTCCTTTGTGTCTTTTAGAAAATGGTTGCCATCCCTACAACCAAAGTTGCAAACATCCTGAACTGCTTTACCTTCTCTAAAGACAGACTCATCGTGTTGGAACTGATAGCTTTGTGAGTACTTTTTAAACAATAATTACATTATGATGGCTTTTTATGCCACTGCTGGTAATTCAACGAGTTACTGATTATGCTCGTCACTTCTCATACAGAAACATTTCAGATGCCCAGAATTATCGTCCCGTGGAGGATCTGTTTCGCATACATCTGTCTGAAAAGAAGCGTGCACGTAGGATACTAGAGCAGGTGTGTGCACATGTGTAATTTGAAGCTCAAGTCTCATGAACAGTGTTCATCCTGCAACGTTATTGGAAGTGCACAAACCAAGAGGAAACACTGATTCATATTAAAATGTTCTTTAAAGCCTTGAAAACATGACAATCTAATATTAAAAATGCATTATTGTGTTTTATTCAAACTTTGTGCTATAAAATTCTCAATTGCACAACTGTTTTGATCCCTGTAGGTGTGTAAAGTTGGCTGTAAGGCTCCTGTAGCCATGATCTCTTCCTGTGGAATGATACCTGGCAACCCCTACCCTAAAGGTCGGCCCAGCTTGGTCACCGGCACATTTCCTGTAAGTATAAACACTAATGATTTGCTATAGATGCAGCATCATATGGGAAATAAATTGATTAAAAAAGAAAGTGATTAATAATCCCTGGTAAGAAGGTAAAAATACAGAAAGTTAAAGGATATTTTAACAATGTTTTATCTTACTAAATGGCTTGTTTGTTTGTAGGGAATTCCTCCTCTGAAGAAGGAAGGTGACAAAAAAGAGGATCCTAACAGTATGGAAGGAAAAGGAATTGCTTCCCGTATTTTAGGGCCGTTCAAACCTGTAAGCATCAAACCAGAATGAGACCTGTGCACACATACACATTTTATTCACTTTTGTTTAATTTATTTTTCCTTTGCGTGGGTACACGTCATATGTGCATTGTGTTACATGTCTGGAACACATAATGAAATGAAATGTAAATATTGAATAGTGACGAGGAGTGGTGAGATCTCAGATTACTTAGACAAAAAAAGCTTTATTTCACATGTCAGATTATGTATGTTTTGTAATGCTTTGACAGATGAGCAAATGCTTTGTACTGTATTCTAAATTAATTGCTGGTGGTGATGCTAATTTAAAGGCATTATTGTTATTTTTTCAGTTTCCATCTAGTTATAACCCTCATCGACCTGTTCCTTACCCAATACCACCGTGTCGACCTCATGCCGTCATTGCACCAAGTAAGTTACTTTACAACTTCTGCTTAGTAAGTTTATGCTCTATAGCAGACATGGGCAACATGTGCTCCCCAAAATGAACACACAATATTGCTCCAAAAACACATTACAGGAACATACACAAAGGACACCAAAAATACACAAATTGACTGGAGAAAAAATTGACAAAATACACAAAAACTGAAGGAAAATATAGAAAATGACAACAAAATTACAAAAGAATGACTTTTTACACACAAAACAAAAACAAAAATACACAAAATGACTGTAAACACACAAACAACACAGAAAAATATACATAATGTCAAGAAAAATATACTAAGACAACTAAATGCAAAAACATTCAGAAAACACACAAAACAACAAAAACACACAGAACATTAACAAAAATGATGGGGAAATATACACAATGAAAAAAAACAAAAGAATGACTCATCACACACAAAACAATGAAAACACACAAGAAAACAAAACGAGAGAAGAATATATACAAAACACTATAAAAACTGACAAAACGACAACAAAAAGACAGAACGTTAAAAAAATGCTACATGACGACATTATATACCTAATGACAACACAAACAACCTTTGTTCTTTCCTGGTTGGTCATAATTCTAAATGTTGACATAAATATTGATAATGTGGCTCTCAGATCAGATACAATCATATTTTTGTGGCCCTTGCTCTGATCAAAGGCTCCATCTCTGCTGTGTAGCACCTGTCAGTGTTTAAAAGCAATCAGCTTTGTGTTTTTCAGGATTTAAGATTAACCCAAAGCTTAGATCAGTGTGTTCTTTTGTTTTATAGCCAGTTATGACTGCAGGAGGCTCAGTTAGTGCACGTCTGGTATCGTGTGTGTCTTTGTGTGTGTGTATGAGTGTGTGTGGCAAGCACAGTTAATTATTGCAACTGCTACTCAGGTGCGTACAACAACGCAGGCCTTGTTTCTATAGGAGGGGTCATTACGACCAGCGTGGCCCCTCCCCCCTACAACTCCGCCCACAAATTTGCAGGTACGATCAGATGCAAGTGTGAAGCTTGGTGCTTAAACGGCCAGCCCAGCATGCTGCTTTCCTCTGCTCGTGCAGTTTAACGCCCTGACCAGGTGACACGTCGTGGGTGTCTTTAGTTCTGGTGTTCACTGAGTGACCAGAAACAAAACTAAAAAAATGGAAGTAATTGGAGAGATGCAATTGAATAAGACTAGCATCATAGCATTTAATCAAAACAACCTTTATAAAAGTGCATTAATGACATTTCCATGTTACTCTCACTTCACAAATACTTTGAGGTCTTTTCAAATCCAGCTAAAATTATATTCCTAATAATAACAACTCTGTAGTTGCTGTTTTCTGGTCAGCCAGTGTGTGTTTCTTTTGATTTAAAACAACGTCTTTAAGTCTAAACTAATGCTCGTGCTTTTTTTCTCTCTGAAACCTTTGCTTTGTGCTCACATTTAACATGCATCGCTTCCAATCACTCTTGACATCGTCAATGCAATAGACGCCCGTAGATGTGCATAACCATAAATGTTTAAATAGAGATGCTTTGTGGGTTGATGAAGGTCACTTAGGGGCAGATTTACTAAGATTCTCAAATAAAATGTCCATAATCTCTTGCGTGCTTGGATACTTTTTTGTGCCGATTGCGGCGCAAATCGGTGCACGTGGAGACAGGGTTGAGATCTACATATTTAGATGAGCGTTTTGCATGTGTAAAGTGTTCAAAATGGAGTATGTAGAAAAAAATGTAATTAAATTGAAGTGAGGTGCACTTCGGCGAGACTCTTGCGCAATTGCCGAAAAGAACGCGTAGAGACACAGACTAGTTAAGTTTTAATATTACCTCACACACAATTTACTCTGCTTTTTCATTACGTGGCTGTTAATGTAGATTAGTTTTATTTTAATTTCACTTAATTATTTTGAAGACAAACGTTCACTTGGAGCATTTAACATCCATTATTTTTGTCTTCTCCTTGAAAAATTAACTGCAGCCATCTCAAGCTGTTTCCATTACCCTTGGAAATGTGCAAAATCTAAATAGCGCAATAAAAACTGGTAATGGAAACACCTGATACGTCTGGACAAAGAGAAGGCGAGTCATTTCTTAGCGTTATACTTTAAAATTATTACTGCCACATTAGACAAACAACAAAGGAATGTGGAGTGTTATAAGGAGGTTTGGAGCGTCCATCTTCCAGCAGCGAAGTCTCGCGGGATGAGTTTTCACAGGAGTTACGAGGCTTCAAAACAACCATTTATGGAAACACGTTGAAAAAATTATACTTTGTTGAAATTTTAGAAATATCGCTTTTATTTTGCCAAGAACTGTAAAGGAAGCACAGCTACTGTGACTAAAACTGTTAGTTGCCACCTGTTTGTGGGACGTGCTAAATTTATGCAAGAAAACAGGCACCACAAACAGTTCAAGGTTTGATAAATTCAACTGTTCACACTGCGTTAATTATTTCCATTTTCTGCTCCCAATATTTTGTGCCCCACAGCTGATAACCCCCCCCCCAATTACGTATTCAGAGGCAAACGTGCTTGTAATATTGCATGTTTAAGTGGGGTTTGCACCCGTTAATCAGTTTGCACATGTTTTAACACACAAACCTTTAGTAAATCTGCCCCATGATAAGTCGTACAAACTTTTGCTCAAAGGTAAATAGAAGCATTTAGGGTTGCTTTTCTTTCCTGCTCACAAACAGTTTTATTGGCTGTATTTCATTTTGCCTTTGGATGATTTACCTTCAGTTTATGAATGAATGTCAACATCCCTGTAGAAAATATTTGATTTGCTATGACTGATGTTTTGGGACTGACCTTTTTTTCTTCTAGGTTACAACAAACCAGGAAACCCACAGCACACCACCCCCGGAGTCAAAAGTGGCCCCCTCCTTATTCCTCATCATGGCTCCACCCCCTCTACACCGGCCCCGCCACGTGCCTCTCCTTCCCAGTCCGGTCCAACTACTCCCATCACCCCAGTGTTCCCTGGCATGGTGCCGTCCCACAACCCCAACGCTCATTCTCCATCTCCAGCGCCGTCGCCGTCGGTGATCAAAGCAGGACCGCAGACGCCCACGCCATCATCCGTCATCAAAGCCCACACTCCCTCAGGGACTCCGCGTGGGACTCCAGTGCCAGGCAGTGGGGGCTTCTCGTCCTCGCCGTATCACGGGGGCCGACCATCCACTCCAGCCACGTCCCGTAGTGGCCCGGACCCCCAGTCTCAGATCAACTGTTTGGGCCCAAACCAGCAGAGGGTTTACTCCCATTCCACAGAGCACCAATCAGGTGCCACCTTCCCAGGCATGGCTACACCAACAGGTAACCCCCCAGGATCCGTAATCAGAAGTTACACCCCATCTGGGCCCCCGCCTCTTCATCCTGGATCCTCCACCACCATCAACCCGAGTTGTTCCACACCAGGCCTGAGTCCCAAGCCTTCTCCTGTCCATTCCAGCCAGGCTGGGGTGCTGAGTCGACATGGGGGGGGCAGTGACACTAACAGCACCCTGCCTTCTGCTTTCAAGGGCACCTCTCGCTCCAGCACGCCCTCTCTCAGCTCACTGGTGGCCCCCGGGTCAGCACAAGCTGCTCTGGCCCGTTCTTTGGGACTATCGCACCCCTCGGCTTCCCCCCAGGTGTCCCTCCCCAGCCTTCAGGGGCTCCCCCCCAGCCCAGCACCGTCTCATTATCATGGCCTTCCTTCCTTCACCTCCCTGTCATCGTCCCTCCCCCACTCCACCATCACTTCATCAATGTCTGCGATGCCTCCAACTACGGGCATGTCTAACCACCCCCCTACCTCTATGTACCCGGGCCTGGGCCCAAACGCGCCCCCTGGTGCTGCCTCCCCTTTCGCTCTAGGCCTCACCTCTGCCCCCTCTATATTCCCAGGCCTCCCGCCTGGAGCTAGCCCCACAGCCTTCCCTTCCCTGGGCGTCTCAGGGGGACACGGTGCAGGGAGCCCAGTGTTAACGTCATTCATGGGACTGGCGGGGGCGCCGCCCACCTCTGTGGGGTCAGTGGCACCTCTGCAGGCGGGCAGCAGCTGCTGTAGCGGCAGCTGTTGGAGGTCCCTTCATCTTCACCAGTTTTACCAGGATTTGCGTCAGCATTCAGCTCCAACTTTCAGCCTGGGTAAGGTTCTAAACCAGTGGTGCCATACTCATTTTAGTTCAGGGGCCAAATACGGACCAGTTTGATATCAAGTGGGCCACAGATTATTGGTGGGGAAAGAAGGAATTTCAACAATAATATGCCCCTACTTTGCACCTCCACACCTTATTCATGCTAATGAAAGGTGTCGTGTCATAATAATGATACCATAATGTCAGCCTTATGTATAAAATGTCAGGTGTTATTGATATCAGTTCCTCAGGATCATTCCCTAAATTTACTTGATTTTGTGATTAATTTTTATTTAATTTGGGGAAATTTTGTGTAATAATTTGAGTTAATTTGCAGGATTTTTCGGAAAATTGAGTTATTTCAAGAATTGCTTTTAGAAATGATTACCAACATGTGATGTAAACATGGGAAAACTGAGCACTGGCTAATATTGTCAAGTTTCATTGAATTTGTGTATTTTGAGGGACTGCAATATCTACACCAAATTAGTTGGTTATTTAAACATTGACTCCATGTTTTTCTATCATTTTTATTTTTACACATGTGGTCTAAACTCTGTCATCCACAGCACTGCACTGTGTAGTTTGACTGTTAGCACGTCATAAATTCACCTTTGTACCTGTGATCCAGTAATGAAGGGTAGTCAGAGTTTATGGACTGTTTATAACTGGAAAATGGTGACATGAATCTCATCAGTCAGATCTGTGATAGTGAGCTCCAAGGAGCAAAGGTTTCACCAGCCTCCTGTTCTACTACGTCCACCCCTTAGATTAGAAGCTTGGATTATTCCTACTCCATGTGATGTTTAGTGGCCGTCATAAGATTTGTTATCTTGGGAAGGAACAAGGGTTTGAAATGCAGACCTCACCCTTTGTTTAAGTGGAAAAGGAAATAGATTCTAGTTCACATTATGAGTTTTATATATATATATAAAGAAATTTAAGCTGTTGTGTTTCACTTTGAGTTAAATGTCAGTTTTTATTCTTAAAATTTAGCATTTCACCTCAATTCAGTACTGTGCAATGTTTGCTTATTATTAGGCCTTTATTTAAGTCAGTGGTTCCCAAACTGAGGGGCGTGACATCATGACAGGGGGCGCAAGAACGGTCTTAACGGCCAAAAATAGAAAATCGTGTTTTTTCTTTGCACTTAAAGAACTTTATTATTACTGTTCTATAATATTACATTACATGTTTTGAAGATTAGTAACAAGTTTTTTTTTTTACCTTTTTTAATAAATAAAGGTGACTTTTTAGATCATTTTTGCTGAAATAGTTTTGCGATTTTGTTGACAAACTTGGAAAAAAGTTTGAGAATCACTTTTTTGTGCAAAGCTCAATAGGTTTTTTTGTGTCATAAATCAAAGCATAGATTTTAAAATGTGATTTATACGATATAATCAATTAATTTTTTTAATTGAACATTAAAATAATCTGCTGCACTAAAGCTGATGAAAATTGAAAATGTATTTGTTATAAGGAAATATGAGTTGACCAGCCTAATGTGAAGGGTTTGTTTTTTGTCCCAGTTTGACCAGGTGGCCTCCAGCCTCCTGGTAGCAGTGGGTTCCCAGGCTTACTGTCCTTCCCTGGGGTACCAGGTTTCTCTCCCTCTGGCCCTCCCACTGCCCTCAGCGGCCTCCACAACCCCTCCATGCAGGCCGCCCTGCTGCAGGTGACCCTCCTATTTATATTAGCACTTCTATAATTACCATCTTCATACTCAGTCTAAACGTGTTTAAAATCCTTCACCAGGCACATCCGACGTCTGCTTTAGAGAGCTTTGCTCCTCAATCCAACACTTTCCCAAACTACACAACAGGAAGTCCTTTCCCTCTTCAACCAGGCCTGCATCCTCAGCTGGGATGGCAGTGAGTTCTTTACACTCTACCTCTGAACAGGTACCACATTCTGGCCTCAGGATTGCTTTTGAATCTCTCTCTCTCACTAATGATGAAATGATGAATACTGTAAATATCACTAGTTGGATTGTAAATGTAGACTTTCCGTTCTTAATGTTTGCTGACTCATCCTATAAATGAGTCATGACTATAGAAAATCTAGGTTGACATGATATCACGTGATACATTGATGTAGTAATATGTGGTTTGAGCAAAGAGGAAAGGACATACCTATGAATTTTTATTGCTGTGAATCTGATAAACTATTGTCAAATGTTTTTTTTTTTTTATTTCCATCACATTTCCACGATACAGAGTGGATACAGAACTTTTTATTGTCTACAGCAGAGGTTCTCAACCTTGGGGTCACGAGACACTGGGAGGGGTCGCCATAAGTCTTAAGAAACTAAGAAGATTTTTTTTTTAAAACAATTTGAGCCCATTTTTACTTATTTTTACCCTTTTTCCACAACAACAAACTTTTTCTTGCCATATTTTTGCTCCTTTTAATGTATTTTTGCTACATTACTCTCATTTCTTCCCAAATTTAAAGGTCTTTTCTTTACATTTTCCCCACTTTCAAGACATTTTCAACACTTATAAACCATTTCCACCACTTTTCACAGCTAATGTCACATATGTTGACCCATTATTGTCACTTTTAACCTCTTTTCACCATATTTCATGCTTATTTTTGCCAATTTAACCACATTCACAATTTGTCATGCCATTTATTTGACGGTTTAAACTAATTGTTGCAATGTTTACACTTTGAACCCTTTTACCACTTCTTCTGTCTGTTTTTGGCCATGCTAATTTGCAACTTTTAACCAATTTCTGTGGTTTTTAAAATCACATTTCACCAGCTTTTCCACCATTTTTGGTCAATTTTAACCCATTTTATTTCTGATTAAAACAAGATCTTACATTTTTAAGATGACCATACACTATGGCACAAATAAAAATAAACTTACTAGATATCACAGATTCATAGAACAAAGGACCATCATTTTGCTGACTTTATGGATGAGCCCCCAATGGGTCGCGGGCTGAAAAGGTTGAGAACCACTGTTCTACAGGAACAATGTGAACGAGGCAGCTTTTTCCTCTGTTGTTATTTTAATGTAATTCATGATTTATCATTTGTATGTTTACAGAGTTTATTTTTTAACTTTAACTGCAGGCACACAGTCAGTACTGTTAACACATTTTTTGACATGTATAAACATTTCCTTAACGCCTAAAGAGGAATTTGGTTTAAGTGAACATGATACATGTACATCTTTATTTTTCAGCGTTTGTTTCTTTTTTTTTCTAACAGAGTGAAAATATACTGTGCAGCAAATCTATTCCAGTATTTTCTCATGTTTGGAACAGTTAACACGACGTAGCTTATAGTTTGAAAGTGACAGTTTGTTACACTGGTATGTTAGGCTCTCTTTTGTATTCGTACCTGTTTTTAGTTTCAATTCTGCAGATGAACCTCTGATTTTGTAGCTGTGCGAGTTTGTGACCATCAGGTACCAACTAAATAAAATGCCTGATGCCAACCAATGTTTATTGTGTTTAATTTAATTGCATCAATGTGTCATGAACCTATTGCTGAATGGAAATTCCCGTTCATGAACAATCACCAAAGTTTGCATAATGGTCCAGTAGTCAGATGACAGATTGTCTCAGCTGTAAAAACAGGCCCTTAATCTGAAATTCTTGGGAAATTCCCCACAAATCAACTACAGTATATGTGCTACAGATTTACAACTTTCACCGAAATGTAGCCCCAACGATGAAGAAACATTTGTACATTTAAACCTATTAATTATGATGTCCATCACTTCTCCTCCCACATTATTTCCTTAATTAACGTCAAACCTGCTAAAGCACATTTTCAGGCTGTCCTAAACAAACCGTCCACAGTCACGGGTTTATCAAAAGAAATTCAGCCTACAGTGCATCAAAATGTTTGTAAATTGTATTAAAAACTTATACTTGCTAAATGCATTTTCAAAATTAAAAAATGACAAAGGCCCAAATATTTGGTCATCCACAAATCTTTAGAAAATGTGTACAGAAATGCACAATCGGGATGAAACACTGACAATAAAGGAACCAACCTAAAAATTTCACAAACATCAGTCTATTACGATGTAAATTAATTCATTAAACTATTTCAGAACTGATATATTGATCCAGATTCCCTCTAAAATCCTTCCGTAGCGTAAGGTCTATATTTAGTTAAATGTTGTTCAAATCTGTTAGAAATAATCCTGCTAACAAACAAAATATTACCTTCTTACACTGTAAAAGCTATAAAAACTCTTATTTACTGACTTAGGATAGTTAAAGTACAGTTAATTTTAAGCTTAAAAAAAAGGTGGGTTTTTGTTGTTCTTTGAGAAAAAAAAAAACATTGTTTCCTTGTCCAAATATTAAATATACAATATATATTTCATTTTTTTTAATTATTTAATTTTAATATTAAGAGTTTTTTAAGCTGCTATTGATGTTTACCATAGACATTCCACAATTATAGAGGTATGTAGTATTTTAGTTATTTATTTGTTCAGCTTTATAACTTCCTCATGTGAAGCAGGAAGTGACTTTAGTTCCAGTGATCATACGCACATGATAATTAAAGGTTTGGAATAAGTTTGTCTTTGTGCAGAATAGTCCAGCCTGTATGTGTTTATCTATGAAGCTGTTAACAATGTGACCAGTGAATTTGGTTGATGATCAGCTCGGAGTCATAGCCACGCCCACACTAGCCTCTAACCACATTATACTGCAGCTTTAACTACTTGAAAAGCCTGTCTCACTTCCTCCTGATTTTGAAAGAGCCTCTTCCTACACGTCTGCACGCCACTGTCGCTCTTGGTTTCACCACTATATGGAAATGGAGTCCCAAATGGAGAGCCAGAAGAGACGATCAAGGAGTAATGAAGACTTGATATGTAAGTTAAAACCTGGTTTGTCTTTCTTACGTAAGTGATTTGTTAATAGTTTAAATTTGTCTAAGCTTACATCAACAAATGACTTGTTGCTTTTCTCTGAGTGCGTGTGTGTGTTTTAATGGTGATGTCGGCCTGTGTTGTGTACTCAGTGACGAGAGGAGCTCACCTGTTCAGATGGAAAACAGACGAGGGCAGAGTGTAACTCCATTGTCATAGAGATAGAAATCACGCGGTGGTGTAGAGATAATCGCTCCCATAAGCATGTGACTGTGTTTGTGTGTCATTATTTAAGCTGTTGTGGGTCAAGTTTATTTTTTTAGTTTTTTTGAAATATTTAACATTAACTCAATAAATCAGACATGTTAAAGTACGGATGAGTATTGTATTCACTTAAATCCAGTTTTTCCGAATTTAAAATTTTTTACGTTTGTTTTTTAGGCTATTTTTAAAAAAATGTTGTTGGAGAATTTTCTCTTCTGTTTTTTGGACAAGTTTTATGTTTTCTGTTCTCGCGGGATTTCCAAATATCTTCATAATTCAGAGAAAAAAAAAATTGCACATAAAACAGAAAAAAATTATTGGGGAACAACAAACGGAAATAATTATCTAAAAAAAAAAAAAAAAAAAAAAAAAAAAATTACTCCGAAAAAAGAAAATTGTCTAAAATAACTGGAAAAAACAAAAAAAAAAAAGAATTCAGAAAAAACAGATTTTTTTTTTTTTTATTTTTTTTTCAAGTGAATGCAGTATGCTTCCGTATCAAACTCATTTTAGTTCAGGGGCCAAATATGGGCCACAGATTTTAGGTGGGAAAAAGAACAATTTTAACATCATTATGCCCTATAGTTTTTAATATCAGTCCGGATCTTTACTTCAAAAAATTTTGTACAATTTGGAGGAATTTTGTTGAATTGTTTGTGAGAAATTGCAATTTGTGGGAATAATTCAGAGTTCTTTCCACAATTTGCTATTAATTCATGTGAAATAAAGTTAAACTACAAGCCTCTAAAAATATTGTAGTTTCATTAAATTGGTGGATCTGATATATCTAAAACTGGATTGTTTGGTAATTAAAACAATAATTCATGTTTTCTCTGTTATTTTTACAGTCTCCTGCATGCAATAAATCCCTTTTATTTCATTAAGAAATGAAAAAACAGACAATCAACAATTGTCTGTTGTAAATTTCTCGACTAATATTTTTGTTGAGATTTACAAATGATTGATGAGGAAACTGTTTTTACTCAACAGGTTGTTTTTTTTTTTTAAAGGTGGGACAGGATGTTCAAAGAGCTCATCCGTGTACAGGAAATCATTACAACCTACCATTACCAGTTAAATGATTCATGCAAGACCAAAATCTACTCAACATGAAACCAGAACCAGCTTAAATTAATTCATTAATTTAACTCAACAGGAAGCTGCTCGTCTTTAGCTGAACAAAAGTTTGTGGTTTGACTCACAGCAGCAGATATTTCCACCACCAGAGCAAAAGATCTGACAATAAAAGCAATGAACAGGGTCCAGGGATCACTGAGGCACATGTCCATGGCTTTTATTAAGGAGGATTATTTACAGCGTGTTTGGAGAGATTGTGTTACACGAGCTGTCATTTCACTGTTTGCTTTGTATTATATGGAAACGTCTTGAATATAAATGGAAAAACTAGATGAATAGAGTGGTGGTGATTACTGTGTTGACGCTAAACATTAACGTGAATTAGAAAAAAAGATTGATGAAAAGAAAACAGATCTGTTATTCTTAATAATCATTTCCTATTAAAAAAAATAGGATTATTGTATTAAAAATAAATATATTTAAAATGGAATATTAGAGTATGATTATTTAAATAAAATTATTCTATACATTTCTATTATATTTATAATAAAACATTGTATAATATTTATAATACAAATACATCATATTTATTATAAAATATTTGTGTACAATATTTACAATAAAAATATTTTTATATAGTCATAAATATTGTGTAATATTAATAAACATTATATAATATTCATAATAAAATATTAAATATTTATAATAAAACATATTAATAATGAAAATATATAATATTCATAATAAAATATGATATATTTTTTTAATAGAATATATCTATATTAAAATATAATATTTATAATAAGAATATTATAATTTACAGAATTAAGTAATCTTGGGCCATGATTAAATAAAAACCTTAATACATTATGAAGTATATATTATACAATCGTTAAAAAACTATTTTTCCATTTCTTTTTCTTTTTGATAAATCTCACGTTCTAGCTGGTGTGCTTATACAGTACGTGCACACTTTCTCCCATTTAAGAACCACTGCTTTGAATCTCTTGTCAAAGAACAAAACGGGCAAAAATAAATCACTTTTATTTACAAAAAGATGCAAATCTATTCAAATTCACTGGGGTTCACAGCGTATTTGACCCCATACTCTTTACTTATTAGTTTTCCTCATGTACAGTAAGTTTTTTTTTTAGCTTTAACACTAATAATAAGCAGATTGATGGTTGTTTTTCCTCAGCTGATCGCACAGGTTCTCTGGGCTGCTGTGGATGGGTCATCGTCATCATCTCTGGCTTCTTCGCATTTCTCCTTTTCCCCATCACTATTTGGTTTTTACTCAAGGTGAGCGAGCGCAACGACACCAATCAGCGTATTGGATTTCACACTTTAATGGATGGCAAGTAGGAAAGAAAATTGGTTGTTTTTGCAGATTGTGCAGGAGTATGAGCGCGCTGTCATCTTCAGACTGGGCCGAATCACTGACAGGAAGGCTAAAGGACCAGGTTAGAGCACAGATACATGATAGATCCTCCCACATGCAGATAAAGGAATAGAAAACATGTAAAAACTCCCCATTTCTTCTTCCCCCCCCCCCCCCCATATAGGAATCTTTTTCGTGCTACCATGCACCGACTCTTTTGTGAAAGTAGATCTAAGAACAGTTTCCTTCGATATCCCACCACAGGAGGTAAAAAAAACCCAAACACCACCACCATACATGATGAATAATAAGCCAAATTTTGTCGTCTCACAATTCAAAATGCATTACTTTCTCCTTCAGATCTTGACCAAGGATTCAGTTACAGTTTGCGTGGATGGAGTCGTGTACTTCCGGGTCAGCGACCCCATCGCATCCGTGGCTAACGTAACCAATGCTGACTTTTCTACGCGCCTGTTGGCTCAAACCACGCTCAGAAACGTGTTGGGAACCAAGAATCTGGCTGAACTCCTGTCTGATCGGGAGGGGATTGCTCACAGCATGCAGGTACGAGAAGGTCCTATTGGGGATTTGACAGATGTGTCAAACTTAAGGCTCGTGGGCCAAATCTGGTCCAGTTTGGCTCACAGGAGAATGTGAAAAAAAATTACAGAAAACATGAATTATTTTAAAAATGACCATCTAATTCAGATGTAGATACTCAGCCCCTCCAATTAAATAAATTAAAGGCTGTAGTAAGGCAAAAAAATGGGAAAATTTTAAAATGCCCCAAAATGGAGGAAACTAAGAATATTTTGAGCCTATTTTTACCATTTTTCTACAACTACGCCAAACTTGCCATATTTTAACCTATTTTCATCACTTTTTGCCATATTTTTGCTCCTTTTGATTAATTTTGCTCCATTACCCCCCATTTCTGCCACTTCTCCATCAAATTTCTTCACATTTTTTTTCACTTTCAAAACATTTCACCACTTAACTCCTTTACATTTTTTCCACCTAATGTCACATATGTTGACCCATTATTGTCAGTTTGTACCTCTTTTCACCATATTTCATGCTTATTTTTGTCAATTTAACCACATTCACAATTTGGCATGTCCATTATTTGCCAATTTCAACTAATTGTTCCTACTTTTTCTGTCACTTTTAAGCTAATATGAACCTTTTTTACCACTTTTTCTGTCCATTTTTGGACACTAATTTGCAACTTTTAACCAATTTCTGTTTTTAAAATACCATATTACCATATTTTTCACCATTTTTGTCACTTTAACTCATTTTACTTCAGATTAAAACAAGGATTTACACATTTTTCCTTGTGTTTTGGGTGTTTTCCCACCTTTAACATGCAGTCCCTGAACTAAAATACAATCCATAGTTACTCAAATTATCTCAAAGTGCCATATTTTTATATTTATAACAATACGGTACAGACAATATCTCAATACTTTTCTATTCTAGTCCAGCTTAGATGAGGCCACAGACAACTGGGGCATCAAAGTCGAACGTGTGGAAATCAAAGACGTGAAACTGCCAATTCAGCTTCAAAGGGGCCATGGCTGCTGAAGCTGAGGCTTCACGAGAAGCCCGAGCCAAGGTCAGGAAGATTGAATAAATATATATATATGAGATCAGAAACAAGCACCTGGTCCAGTGTATTGATCCCTACCTCTCTTGAACTGCAGGTGATTGCAGCAGAAGGTGAGATGAATGCATCTCGGGCCCTAAAGGAGGCGTCGCTGGTCATCGCCGAGTCACCATCGGCCCTTCAGCTCCGTTATATCTGCAGACGCTCAACACCATCGCAGCAGAAAAGAACTCCACCATCATCTTCCCTCTGCCCATGGACGTCATCAGCCATTTTATGAGGAAGTGAGAGAGATGCGTCACTCCTTTGGTCATTATGTTACGCATAATACAATTATGCTGCAGACAACAATGGCTGTTCAGATTCTTTTTTTCAGATTAAATGTTAGTAATAGTATGTAATTTGTTAAAAGAAATCAATAATTAAATCAGCACAGGATGATACACCCATAA
The DNA here is from genome assembly GCF_900634775.1 of Gouania willdenowi. Taxonomy (NCBI): domain Eukaryota; kingdom Metazoa; phylum Chordata; class Actinopteri; order Blenniiformes; family Gobiesocidae; genus Gouania; species Gouania willdenowi. Next base: position 6,528,843 of record NC_041057.1, on the reverse strand, counting down.
AAACCAATTTACCTCATCAAATGTATGTGCCTTCAACATTTTAACCACGTATGATTGTGTGCAACTCAATGTTTTAAATAAATGTGTCATTCTTTGACGAAAAAGTGCTTATGCTTCGTCTTCACATTTTCACTCCTATAATGTGTCCACAATAAATATTATGCGTATATTCAAACTGTATTCATATGTGTCGTTATTAGCGTTGTTTTGCCTTTAAACATGTCTATTATATAAACAATGCATGCATCCTAAAGCACCGTCAAGTATAGTCAAAACAATATGAAACCATAGAATAATTATTTAAATGTCTGTTATAGTTGTTACAGGTACATTTACAACAAATATTCACTTGGGTGAGAAAACATTGATTTATGATAAAGTGCAATTTGTTTGGGACAATATTGAAAATTTATATTTGTTCCCAGTCTATTTCAAATATACATCTATACTGTATAGACCCCCCATGACACCAAAAAAGAGGACAATATACAGTAATAATAAATACATCAGACTCTGGTTTATTCCCATCTACAATACAATTTTGTGTGGTTTATAGATGATGTTTGTGTACCTGAATAGGAAAAAATATGAATGAAATGTGAAAAATTGTTTATATATGATGTGCAATGTGCCATAACATTTGTGGACTTATATTTGAACAGGTAACAAATACTAAACAACCGTTTTTTAAAAGAATAAATAACATGTTTGTAAACAACACAATATTTTATTTATTTATTTTTGTTTGTTTGAGGGGGCTATGTGGTTATTAAAATGCTTTAAAAACTATAAAGCTCCACTTTCACCCTCTGTAGCAGTTTTCAACCCAATAAATGAGGCTGTCGGCGTGACGTCACTACCGGGTCCTGTCGGTGAAAACACACCTTCAGAATAATGGTACATTGTTTGTTGCTAATTTGCGATCAGGAAATGTCAATAGTAAAGTCCTGTAGCTTTGAGTAACTCGCTGACTGAAAGTACCAGAAAACTTTTGACCGACGACAGAAGCACGTGTTTGTTTTCACCAAGATGCGCCATGACTTGCATGATAACCTCACTTCCGGTTTACATCCCGACAAGACGTATTAAAGCAAAATTTACAATATTTTAACTACTAATTAATTTCAGTCCTTTACATAAGAAAACGATGTTTAACTATTTTCATATAAATAACTTTACTCAATAAATGTAAAATGTAAATTAGTCAATTACACAATCATGTCAGAGATCACATTTTAACAGTCCAGTCATTATGAACTCACCTGTAGCCCTTTATTTTGAAGTTCCTTTCCCACGCGTTAATGTAGTGTGTAGTTTAATGTAGTTTATGTTGTTTTCTGCTCCATTACACACATCTAAAGGCTGTGTTATAAGTTTACAGGGTGAATTTCCAATTAGTCTGATCGATCTCACCTGTTGAGGTGCGTCGTGGATGATCATGCGCGCGCACACGCCCTCCGGCACGCGCTTGGAGTATGGAGGTCGATTTGTGTCTTTATTTATTTAATAAAGTAAAGTTCAAACACTTTTTTCCTTTGATTGAAAGCTTTTGGTTTTTTTTTATTGATTTTTTTTTTCTTTAATTTATATATTGCATTTTTGAATAAATAATAAAGACACAAATGTACAACCAATAATATAACATTTTCAATCAAAAAAAAAGTAGAAAATAGAAAAACAAACAAACAATTTCTTTGACTGAAAAAAAAACATTTTCAGTCAAATAAATTGTGTTCAAATGCAATTGTTTGGGTGTCAAATGTTTTTTTTTTTTCCCCCCTGCATTTTAACACTTGTTTCTTTGATTGAAAATATTTGTTTTGATTCAAGTAAACCTTTTTTGATTGACTTGATTTTTTTTGATTGAATAATAAAAAACAGAAATCTATCTCCATATTGGGGCTGCCAGGTAAATCGCCGCAACGATGATAAACTCCGTACAATGCACTACAAACGCAACAAGTATATACTGTCTACTGTATCATTAGGATGAAGACCGTTCCCAATGAAATATATATACTTCCAAGTTTCCCAAGATGCATTTGGAACCTACAACAAAAAAAACCTAAAGCACACTGAGGCTAAATTTCTCCATTAATTCGCCACCTTTGAAAGTTCTGAAAACATTTTAAAAGAATATCAACATGTGCTCATTTGATCATAAAACTAGCTGAAACACATTTCTTGCCGACGTCTCGGAAATTATCGGAGACCCTCCATTGTGCTAACTTTCGGTTGACTTCAAAATAAGAGCCCTATTTTAAAAAGTGCTAAAAATTAATGGAAGACAAGAAGAGATGCTTTGTTTTTGAAAAGGGGATGTTTGACTTTTTTAGCTTGGAACCATTTTACATTCCACTCACAATGCATCGTGGGGTGGTTGAGTATGACGAGTGTTCCCACCGTGCATACTTAAAAAATGTCCCGATATAGTATACATCTTGGTATTTCTCGCATACTCAATCTTTTCATACTATCTAATGGGAACACACTGCATACTCATTTTGACGTCAGACTTAGTATGAGTTGTGCAGTACGTCAGTGTGCGACTTCCAACACAGCCGTACACACACGCACAAGTTAGCATGTTAGCAATCTTCAAAGAACCACCACAAGGACAATTTCTTTCATATTTTATTATGCTGTTCTTCCCCAAAAAGGACACTCAATGCATCAACATACTGTGTGTTAGTGTTACACTACATCGATGGACAACTTCATTCCTTGTGTTCGAGGCTTCCTAGGCGTTACATTCATTTATCACAAATGCAGAAAAGTGAAAGAAGAGAAACAGCAAAGACAGTAAAAACATGCTTCTATTCCCCTTATGTTGTTCATATATTTACATTCAAACATACAATCAGTGCCAGGACAAGAAAAGCAAACTTTGTCTCTAGACTCATGGCGAAGTTTGCCTACAAACACTCAAGTTAAAAAAGTCATGGAAATAATCATGTGCTACAACGGCATGGGAATATTAACATGGACATTCTACGCACTATGTAATTAAATGAACCACCAATTCTGTTTATTTAGTTGGAAGAATTGGCTACATGTGTGCTACATGATTATAGATGACATTTCTATATAATAAACAAAAGCAAATGAATGACTGTTTAAAAATAACTAAATAAAATAAAATGGCAGCCATTACATTTGTGACATTCAGAGACAAAAGTGTCCACGGGACACGTCGAAAGGTCGCGATAATAAACACCGGGTTAGGAATTAAAGTCCTTTCAAAGGTGAAACGTTAGCGTGTGACAACATCATTTGTAAAACATTTTGTTACATCCATTGTCGACCATTTTTTTTTTTTTTTTTTTTGCAGTTGATGTGACTCCATTCAGTTGTTCAGTGGCTGGTATTTACTTACACTGGACCATTAAGCAAAAAACATTAGAAAAACTACAGTAACAGTCGAGATAACAACTCTACGCTGTTTGCTGCACTTGACATTCCTCCGTTTGAGAACATTTAACCCTGTTTCCACGTTGCTACACTCCTTTTTTTTTTTTTTTTTTTAAAAGAATAACCTTGTTTTCTTTTCACAGTCATCAAATTTGCTGGTTTAACATTACTTATCATTACCTAAAAGTCTAGTTTATCCCAAAAGTGGTCCTTAACATGCTGGAAAAAGGTTATATTTTCACTAAAAAATCCCAATCCTCCCAAATTCTACTACCATGCATCTAATCATACCTAATACTAGACTACATTAGTGGAGGTGGCTAAATTATTTGTTTATCTGCAAAGTCTTAATCTCATCCTTTGAGTCCGGCTTTGACTTTAAAGCAGTTTTTAATGCGCTAGTCACACTGTAAACAACTGCACTTTTATAGTCAGGTCAAAGATTAGGACCCTGAGGGTGAGCCGGCCCACTTTAAAGTAAGCTTATAATAATTGGTTCAATTATACATCAATAGTCCACAATGGTCCATTGAAAAGCTATACATTTTATACTGTAAAGGAAATCTAATAAAAATTTAGAAAATTAATTCCCTGACTGATGTTGAGATTTCAGTAAGTATAAAAGGACTTTTATTTTGAAAAAAAGTAATAGTTAGGGTGTTTTTTTTTTTTTTTTTAGTGTTACCACATGTTCAGAAACATCTACACTATCACAAATATGTAAACACAGACATACTCTGTTTTGTATTTAGCTTTACAAACATTATGTTATCAGACTCGACCCTAAACACTGTTTTTCTAGTGCTGTAAAATAACATTTGTGCACCCATTTACGCAAGTTCCTTAATTCTGTATCCATTTCAAAATTTAACGCAAAAAAAAAAAAAAAAAGAAGAACTGGGAGCCAAGGGTTAGCCGTCTAAGTGCTAAACCTTAGCATACAACAGCACAAACAAGTTTATAATATTCCACTTTTGTCCCATAAGTGACGTTTACAAAGTTACAGACAATAAATACATCACGTCTTTCCTTTTACATCTTCGAGCTTGATAAATAATTAGCACACAGCGATAAGTTCTACATTAAAACTGGAAGACTCTAGCAGTTCATGCTTCTTGCTTTAGCAGCAAAATCAAAAAAATGAATAAATACACAAAACAATCAAACCCAGGTCATAGAAATAAAGAACAACTCAAACAGGATTGAAACGTAGACCTCGGCGAGGCTGAGCTCCCAGTGTGATCTCATGACACAGTGGACTGTGTGTTTTCACTGAGGTATCATTCGTACAAAAGTGGCAGACGTTTGTTTTTGCAAGTTGACCTGAGAGATCTCACGTGAGGAGAAACTCATACTGTGCTGAAGGAGAAGAGACGGTTAAAGAAGAAAAATAAACACATGAATAAACGTGCCACCTAGGTCTAGGACTTAGTTTTGCAATTTTATATTTATAATTACTTTAATACATTTTACAGATTTACTATTTAAAGTCCTTTCTAGACTTGTCTAAAATGTCAAAACATCCAAAATACACAAATAAATGGCTTGAATCCCTAAATACTGTTCCCTAGGGCAGTGGTTCCCAACCTTTCTTGTCTTGTGTACCCCTTGAGTCTTTTTGTCACACCACGAGTACCCCCTCACTCATACGTGTTCATAATTCTCCAAAAGTAGAACATAACACAATAGAATATTCAACGCAAGTTATTTTATTTTCGTCTTCTTAAATTGAACAATTAATATTCAGGCATTATCTTCTTATTTAACTCAAATTAAACATAAAATGATGTTGTCTTCAAGGCAATAAAAATGATAAATATAAGAAATAATATTATAGTAAATGGTTATATTATTAATACTAATATATTGTTATTATAGAAAAATAATAAAGTTGAAATTAGAAAAAAATTAGAATAACAAAAAATAATAAGTAATATAATAAATAAATAAATACAAAACAAATAATTAACCTGCCTGTGTTATATTGTCCTCTTTAAACAGATATTTAAACTCTAAAAACAAGTCACTGCGTACACGTACAATTTTATTGACGGACTTGTGAAATGACAGAATAATTTTTTATTATTTTGAAAATGAATTTTTAACTTTTCCACGTACCCCCTGCAATGTGCTTACATACCCCTCGGGGTACGCGTACCCCTGGTTGGGAAACACTGCCCGAGGGCTTTATGTGTTGTTTATCTGACACATGTAAACACATAAAACTAGATATATTGAGTATGAATTTTATATCAGTAATTTCAACCATATTTAATTCATCTCTACTTGTACTTACATTTGGTTTACTAGTGCAGGTACACTTTACTAGTGTCAGTACTCACGTTATTGTAATTGAGTTGCTTTTATGGGAACTTGTACTTTTTTTTTTAGTATATTTCTAAATCAGTCATTATAAGTACATTTTAAAAGAAGTAATTTCTTACATTTCTAGTTTCTACACCCAACCGTTACTGAGTAAATTATTATTTTTCATTTTAAAATCATCAACGGACATTATGAAACTACAAAAAATGAAATGACCAGACAGAATAAATGCATCACATCATAGCTGACCAATCAGATTAAATGCTGGTTATTTTCTCATTTTTAGAATCATAAATGTAGCTATACTTAGAACCTGAGCTTTTTTTTTTTTTTTTTTAGTTTGAATTAAATTCATTGGTTTTATTTTATTTAAAAAAAAAAAAAAAAGAACTGTATATTCTGCCAAACCTTATATTTTATACAGATGCCTTTGTGGAAAATATAATTTACATTAGGTCAACTAGTACTAGAGAGATTTTGAGTGTACTAGTAGTACGAGGAAACAAAAAATATTTTTTGGGAAAATCCTCCACGAGGAGGCAAATTAGTGTTACTAGTCGTACGAGTAAAGTTTTGAGTTTTTACTAGTAATGTATTTTAAGTCTACGAGTACAAGTAGTAACACAACAGTACTAGTAGATCTAATGCAAATTAAGTAAGAGGAAATATAACCAACTCCACCTCCCTCATTTGTTGTAATATTTTTTGAAAGCCAATGGCTTGCCTGAATTTTCTGTACCCCGCCCCCTTATTAGCATAAGGGCCAATGACGTGACACCTAAATATTCTGTCCAACTGCATTTCTTTTAGTTAAAAAAAAGTTTAAATGCATAAAAGATACCAAATATATGTAGTAAGTTAGTATATATGCACCCACTTGGATTTTTGTTACTTACTAAATTACTTTTGTAATTTATTCTGTTATTCAAAGTGTCAAAATATCGTATGGCGCGACTGTCTGGCCATTACTGCGGTTGTGAAAAAATCATTAAAATTACTCTAAATCAATTCAAATGTATTTTTTGCCCTACGTATTTAATTTATAATATAGTCCTGTTTACGGTTTCAAAGCATTTTTATTTCTATATTAATGCAAACATTGCTTATTTTATGAAATATTGTGTGGAAACGTCCTACGTCATTGACCACATGCTTGTAATCTAGTGACACGTTTAGCTTCACTAGTAAAGTGTACTTGAGCACTGGTAAACCTAAATTAAGTACATGTACTTCACATTTCAGTACTAGTAGAGCTTAACTATGGTTAATAAACAACTACCCATACAGAACAGGTGAGAACTAAGGTTATGAAACCAATAATGTTTATTCTACTCATCTGCTGTGTAGGACTCTGGAGTTAGAACTTGGGACAATGTTGTAGTTATTTACATTTTTTTTTAAAAATCAATTAAGTGCAAAAAAGGAAAAAAAAAAAAAGACATGTTAATGTCACTTCTACAAAAATCTGTAGATTTCTTACAATTGGAACTGTTGGAACTTCAGAACTGTGAAATCTCACACGTTTGCTATTATTACCAAAGGTGCATAAAGAGAGCATTATGAAAGGAAAAACAATTATAACAGATAATATAGGTTTTTTATCTATTATAATATAAACATGATAAATATAATATAAATAGTGAGTTATCGTAACAAAGGGCTTACACAGGCGTTGGCATTACAGTGGCTAGGGGACATCCTGTGTGGGGGGTACCCGGGCCGGGAGAATAATTCTGATTGACTGCCGCCCTGTGAGTGGGCGTGGCAGGTCCAGGGGAGAGGTTCTGATTGGTAGCCAACCTGTGGGATGGAGAGCTGTACTGGGCCTGCTGGGAGCAGCCTTGGCAGTGAGTTGGGGAGTCACAGCCTGTCGCAGAGGAGGAGGATAACAATAGGGATGAAGAGTGGACGGGGGAGGAGGAGAAGCTGCGGTGCAGAGGGGACGAGGAGGGGACATCAGAGGACTGGTCTGTAGACCGCCATAGCAGCTCCTCGTTGTTACGACTCAGACGCTTCTTCTCTGTGCGCTCTTTCTCTACAGAATCATGAAGGTTGGCGTTCTCCTCTGACAGTTGCCTGATGGGATTAAATGTAATACAACATATAACTCTATGTAGACATTACATCAAAATAAAAAGGTTTCAGTACATTTAAAGCTGCTCGGGACGATCATTTTTATCATATAAACACAAGTGTAGTCCTCATAGATCAATAAATCAAGATCTTTTGCCTGAAAAATATCTGAATAAAATCCACTGTTATCCAGGAAGATTATTATTATTTGCACCATAGTATATAGTCATCTTAAAGATGATTTAATCAGAAATAAATGGGTTAAAGTGACCAAAATAGTGGAAAAGGTGGTAAAATGGGATTTTAAACCACAGAAATTGGTTAAAAGTTGCAAATTGTGAATAAGGAACTTAAAAAATGTTGGGAAATTACTTTAAACTGGCAAATAATGGGAATTATAAATTGTGAATGTGGTTTAATTGGCAAAAATAAACATCAAATGTGGTGAAAGGGGGCTTAATGTGACAATGATGGGTCAACATATGCATTTAAGTTGTAATGTAAAGGTTTATAAGTGCTGAATGTCTTGAAAGTGGACAACATTTTCAGAAAAGGCATTGAAAATTGATGGAGATCAGTGGCAGAATTGAAAAGAGAGAAGGAAAGAAATGCGGGGAAATGGAGCAAAATGCATTCAAAGGAACAAAAATATGACAAGAAAAAGTAACGAAAATTGGTTAAAATATGGCAAGTTTGGTTTTTTTAGGTTTCTTTGGTAGTTGCAGAATAAAGGGTAAAAATAAGCAGAAATGGGTTTCAATTATTTAAAAAATATTCTTGGTTTTTTGAAGACATCTGGTGACCCCCTCCCATGTTCTCACGAACCCAAATGTGGTCCTGACCCCAAGTTGAGAAGTGTTTCTTTGCTAGATAAGGAGGACAGTGATTGGCGTTATTACCCATGACATCACCTCACTCAGCGAGACATTTCATTTTGGCCGGATACAGATCTTTCCATGTAAGCCCCTCCCACAAAAAAACATCCACCAATGTTTTGGCATAACTTTCATTCCAGAAATGTGTCGGGAAGTCACTTTGGCAGAGTTTTTGAACAGTCAAAATGAAGTAAAATCACATAATTCAGAGTATGATTGGCTGCGTCTTACCTGGACAGAGTCAGGTTTAGTTGAATCCGAGCTCTCAAGTCTTCGTTCTGCTGCTGCAGAACCTGAACTTTCTCCTCCAGAAACACGTTCTTTTGGGCCTGCTCAAAAATGAAAACCAAGCACAATGCAAAGTTTCATCCACTCCACAGACACAGTTTAAAGGACTTATGGTCATGTGACAGAGAAACACAGAACAAAGATGTGGGTGTGGCCTATTTAAGCCTACCACTTTCTCCAAGTCAGTGATTTTCTTCTCTTGCTGGTGTATTTGTTGGTTCTTCATTTCCACAACTTCCTTTAAGCTCTTCAGGTCTTCCTCAATGTGTTGGTACGGGGCTAAAGCATCCTGATGGACAGGAAGTGGTGGTCATAATTTTATTTAGTTTTAATTAGTCTTTTGACGAAAATACAGTACAATTTTTTTATATACAGTATATATGTTGCAATATAGGGATGTAACGATTCACTCAACTCACGATACGCTTCGATTCACGATGCTGGGTTCACAATACGATTCTCTCACGATTTATTTTACAAAATGGGACTGTAGAAAAATGATGACTGCAGCTATTCTTGCAGTGAAGAAGAGATGCTATGCTAGCAGACAGAGCTAATAGAAAAACGTGACTTTTACAGATATTCACGTAATATTACAGATATTATTTCGGTGCTAAAGGGGTAAGGAATAATTTATGAACATGTTTAAGAGTAGAAGGTGGCCAGAAAGAAAGTAGTAACAGATTCCGCCAGCCGCCTACACTTTTAAACAAGAGAAGGATAATACATAGCGCCCTCTGCTGTTTAAATAAAGTACTGCGATTCAATTTTCACAGTATCGATGTGAACCGTGATACCTATGAATCAATTTTTAACTGCCTTACGATTAATCGTTACATCCCTACTGCAATATATAAATATGTTGCATATACAGTGGTTTTTTTTGTACATTAGAAAAGGCAGGTTTGTGTGAACACAATGAAATTCACTCACAACTATCTGCTCATCCGTGCTCCTCCTCAAGGCCTCCTCAAACCGTTTGGCTTTGTCCCTCAGACTTTGGTTTTGAAACGTAAGAGTATCCACTTGATCCTGTGAACATACAGAAGTCATAATGTAAGCTGGAAACCTCATATAGCAAATATACAATCAAAAATGGCAAGAAGTATATCAGTTATGTCCAGAGCTAGACATGTGCTAAATTACAGAGCATTACACATTATATATAGTTTGTTAATTCTCCCCTATGTCAGCTACTGTATTGAGGTTTGGGGCGACACTTATAAAACTATTTTAGATCCACTCTACAAACTTCAGTAAAAAAAGCCTTAAGAATTGTTCTTAATGTAGGATTTAGGGATCATACAAATGTGCTGTTTTAAACATCTCACATAATAAAAATTGAAGACTTTAAATACATTTAAAAATGTTGTTATGTATAAAGCAAGTCGTATTCTTCTCCCTGTAAACATTCAAAAATTGTTTAAAAGTAGAGAAGAAAATCTAAGAGGAGAATTTGTGTATCTCCCAGTAGGAATAACTGTGGAACGAGTTGGATAAAGAGACTAAAAGAAGCCAAACACTAGGACACTTTAAAAGAATGTATAAAGACATTATCTTTAGAGAATACTCATCATTTTTCATTATTGTATGGTGTATTTATTTTTGTATAACTACTGTATAAATGATACATCCTTATTTGAACACTTCGTACGACCATAACGGAAAGTAAGATATGTGAATCCGTGTATCATTCGTTCATTCGTTTTTCATTATGTAACAAAAACATGAAAATTGAAAAAAAAAAAAAAACCATTATTTGATATTTGTTTCCAAAACCAAAATGAATAAATGGAAAACGCCTTGTTTTTCAAATTCAAGCTCTTTTGCTTTGGTACAGAAAATGGAAAACGGCAAATCGGTAATGGAGAAAACAAATAAAGTTGTTTGTGTTTTTTTTCGTTTTTCATGTTTTTGTTACATAATGAAAAACGAATGAGCTGATACACGGATTTATGTGCTTTGTTATTTGTATGACTTTAAATTGTGCTTTTCATTTTCCTTTGATTGTACGACCATAAACGATTGTTAAAAACTGTACAAGCATAAACTCATGCATGTGTTGTTTGCATAAGTATATACGCTGAAAGTTTGTCTCGTGGTGATTTAGATGCACGAGCGATGAGGGGTAGGTTTAGGTTTTTTGAACTTCTTCCTGCTCGTTTTGAGCACAATTTTTTAAGTTTTGTTATTATGTAAAATAAGTTTGTAATATGCTGCTCAAATCAATAAAAATAAAATAAAATAAAATAAACACAAGGGCATTGGTGTCGTTGGTAAGGATTCATTATGTAACCCCCCCCCTCCATGAATGTCATACAGTACCTGCAAAGACAGTCGGAGTTTGTCAAAGTCTTCTTCTAGAAGTATCTTCTGCTGTCATGAGCTTTCCTTAAATCTGCAGCAAACAGGAGAGATTAGGCTTTATTATTCACAGCTAAAGCACTTAATAGAGTTTAATAGTTCAATACCTCTCATGGTACGGGCGTGCTCCTCATGCAGCGTTGCCATGGTGATGTTATGCATATCTCTGAGCTCCTGCACAGCAGCCTTGTGATTAAGATCGATCTCATCCATCTGAGGAGACAAACGCACAGGGAATGTAACCTACGTGTTTTATCACAAGGATCTGCAGGTGTTCCCACCTGCTCCTGCTGCTGAGCCCTCAGCTCCTCCATCTCTGACCGGTGCTCCGTCTTCAGATGCTCCGTCTCTGCCGAGTGGCACTTTCTGATGCTTTCCTCCACCGCAGCCAGCTCAGCTTCCTGCTGCAGCTGCAGCTCCTGAAGCTCCTGCTCAAAGGCAACCTCCAGGGCGCTTTTTTCACGCTGGATTCGGTCCCAACGCACCAAGTGAAAGGCTGTGGATGAAGCAGATGTGTATGATGAAGCGTGGAGACACATTTTTACCAAAAAAAAAAAAATACATTTAAGTTAATTTTACTATAAATAAATAAATACACAAAACACAGACAGATTATGCCTTGTCCTATAGATTGCAGAAGGCTACAGTGTGGTCTGTTGTAACTTAAGTGTTTTTATGGTGAACAACAGGAACTAGAGCTTATATAATGTTTTTAAAGTTTTCTTATGATCAATAATTTATTAAGTAGTTTTTTTTTTTTGGTTTGTTTCCACAAAATAATCACCAGAATGACAAACTCACCCATCTCCTCCTGGATTTTTGTCATTTCCAAGATGAGCTTTCCTTGATTTTCTTCAGCAGTTTTATTCTGAAAAAAAAAAAGAACAAAACACAACCATTTATTTAACATCAAAGTGACCATTTTTATTTGTTTAAACAGATTGTACGTTTGAATGAGGAACTCAAACTACTACGCAGGTTGTGTTACTTTTCACGGCAAACTTTGATTTAGTTTTAGTTCTAGACTAAAATGCTACTTAGTTTTAGTCATCAGGACTATTTCAGTTAGTCTAGTTAATTGATATTAACATTTTTAGTGGACTAAATCTGCTACAGATATAGTCGACTAAAATATAAAGCATATGTTTATGCCTTTTTTTTAAAAAAAAAGATTCAATTAGCATTGATCAACCTGATATTGGATGGTATTGATATTTGGAGATACACACAGATATATGACTGGAAACTACAATAAACACACACAAAACAACCAGCAAACACACACAATGACAACAAATATGCACAAAATTACACAAAACAAAAAATTACAACAACATGTTGCAAAATGACTCGAAAAACAACAAAATTACACATAATGACAAATAAAGGACACAAAACGACAAATAAATGATTTTAAAAATCAAAAACAAGAACAAAATACACAAAATGACTCAAAACTACAAAAAAAGTAAGGAAATCTACAAAATGACCACAATAATAATAATAATAATGTGATAATTCATATCCATTCTTTATATATTATATAAATGATGGATATGAATGATCACATACATAAAAAAAATATAAAAAATGATAACAAAAGAAAAAAAAATAACAGAAAAATACACAAAATGACAGACAGCATACGTCAAAAAGCAAAAACACACAAAAACGTCAACAAAAACACACAAAAATGAATTTAGAACATACAAAAGAACAGGAAAAAAACACAACACACAAACACAAACCCTTTATTCTTTCCTGTATTAAAGCTCAGATCGGTCATTGTTCTAAATGCTGACGTGAATGTTGATAATGTGGCCCTCGGATCAGACAATCACATTTTTATGGCCCCCACTGAGATATCAATTCAATCCATCTTTCTGAATATTATTCAATCAAATGATCCCTAGATCCTGTTCAAAGCGCTCAAAAACACCCAAATGGACCAAATACAAATGTGAAAAGGCCATGGTAGTGTTTGTGTGGGACCAGCAGAGGGAGCTCTAAGCCCCTCCACACTGTCCCTACTTAGCCTGTGTTCTGTCTCTGCACCGTGGGCGAGTGAGAGCTTGCTCTCAGACAATGACCATAAGAACTCAGACAGTCTGGATACAGCGTTACCATATTACAGCACCTCAGAGGCTCCATCGTTTAATCAGACACAGAGACTCAGTGACAGTCGCTCATCATCCCACTGCTCATTGACCTATGCTGTGAATCCACACATACAGTACAGTACAGTATGCACAGTGACTCACAGCACAAAGGAAACTGGCTTTGGAAGAACAGAAAGTGATGAGAATCTTTTATTAGTGAGGCCTCTTCATTAATGTTTATCTGTTTTTTTTCTTCCTCCTGCACCATTTGATTGATTTTAAAAAATAAGCTATGAAAATGTTCAGAAAGTTCCAGAGGTTTATGCTGGTACTTTTATCATTTGTAAGTTTTAAACTTTGAGTTATTCATTTCCTACATTGACTTTTCAGCTCTGATCCCATATTCTTGCAAACAAATTACAAACCATTCAACCTGTAACATGTTCAGCTAATACATTCAACCCGTTTCACCCTTTTTCAACCTTATTGCTAATGTTAAGCTGTTGTTATGTTAATGCTAATGATAGGTTCATGATAATGCGAGGTCAATCTTAATGCTAGGTTAATTGTAATTCTAGATTAATGTTAGGCTAATGCTAATGTTAGATTAATGCTATAGCTCGGTTAATGCTAGGATCGTGCTAATGTTAGGTTAATGCTATAGCTCGGTTAATGCTATAGCTCGGTTAATGCTAGGTTAATGCTATAGCTCGGTTAATGCTAGGATCGTGCTAATGCTAGGTTAACGCTATAGCGAGGTGAATGTTAATGCTAGGTTAAAGAAAATGCTAGGTAAATGCTGCAGCTAGGTAAATGCTAATGCTAGGTTAGTGCTAACCTAGCTAATTAATTGCTATTACCAAGTTAACACTAATGTTAGATTAATGTTAATATGAAGCTAATGATATTGCTAGGCTAATGCTAATACTAGGTTAATGCTATAGCTAGGAAAATGCTAACGCTAGGTTAGGTTAGAGCTAATACTAGATGAAAGCTAATGCTAAGTTAATTCTAATGCTAGATTAATGTTAATGTTAGGCGATTGCTATTGCTAGGTTAATGCTATAGCTAGGAAAATGCTAATTCTAGATCAATGTTAATGTTATTGCTAATGCTATTGCTAGGCTAATGCTAGGTCAATCTTATAGCTAGAATAATGCTAATGCTAGGTTAATGCTAATGCTAGGTTAATGCTAATGCTAGGTTAATGCTAATGCAAGGCAACTTCTATGTTAATGCTAGGTTATTGTTATTCTTAGGCAACTGTTAATGGTAAAATTAGGCTGGTTAATGCTAAGCTAATGCAGTGTGACGCGGGCCAGCATCTGCATCCTTACTTGCGTTTTCTTCAGGAAATGCAAATATTTGTTTTGTTCTTTTATTTTGTTTGTAAAATGAAAACTAGTGTCTTGACTAGTGTCTGTTTGCTTTATACCTTATAACAGTAATGCTGAGTTGTGATGATGAAGGCTTCCAGACCGAGGGAAGTCTTCCTCAGCTCATCTCTCAGAGCTTTCAGCTGCCTCTCCTGCTGCTCACAGCACCCCTGCAGTCGGACCATCTACAGTGACGGAGAATAAAAGAGGCATGAGGGGCATCACATGGTGGGGTGAGAGCTACGAGCGGTGGCTGCACGCTGCAGATTTCTCACCTCCTCCCTTTTCCCCCTCTCCTCCGCTTGCCTTTCCTGTTCTCTTTGTTGTGCCTCCTCTTTCTCTCTCTGCAGGTTCTCCTGCTGCAGTTTCAGGGGGGGCACGTGTGGAGGGGACCCCGTGGAAGCTGACCCCCGCACGGCTGCCGCTGGACGCTGGGCTGACTGGACTGTAATGTATCGAAAAGGGAAAAAAAAACAAAAACTGATGACTTCAGTGTTAATCCACGAACATCTCTTACACATGTTATCAATTACTCATGTCTTAATTCCCTAATCAATCATGGACATATTGGGACGGTACGAGGAGATTTGATCGGATCCGCTGCTAATGAATGTGTTCAGATGATAAATGACTCCAAGTTAAATTAATTCTATTGTGTCGTCTCTGATGCTAATAAAGAATCTGATAGACATGTGTGTGTAATATGTGATGTGATGCCTCATATCTTGTAGAATTCTGAATATTTCGTTAAATATATCATTTGTGTGATTATAAACAACATGTCTTTCTATTACATGCACACACACACACGCAGACGATAAAATCACCTGCTTCAAGAATATAATTTAGAGCCACTGAAGCATAAGGGAACGGTCGCCATGACAACAGGGGGGGGTGATGTTTCGAGCGCAGGGTCCCAGGTATAATGAGTGGTGGGGTGTAAGAAGGGAGGGGATCAAATGAGAGGAGTGCTCTGAGAAGCAAAAGGTGTTTGAGAGAATGAATTCAGTCAGTGAGCAGCAGGTGGGGAGGAGCCTGTGAGCATCACGCCCCCCCTACCACTCCCCACCCCTCCGCCCCGCCCAAGCTCTGAGCAGAGAATTTACGTGTGGACGGATGTAGATATCAACCTCTGTAATTAAACCTATTCATCCAATTTTTGACAAGAAAGTAGTTTTATAGCCAATGTGTAATATGTGGCAATGCATGGAGGCTCCAGACTGCTGGTCTATTTATATTCTAGTTTCCAATGTTGCACACCCTGTTTTTAATTTATATTCATGTAACCCAAATTGCGTACCCTACTTTGGTAACCAAGGCAAGGCAAGACAAAGGTATTTGCATACACAAGGCAATTCAATGAGTTCTACATGATTAAAAAGTGCAACAGAAAACATTCAACAGCTTAAAAATCAAAAAGAACATTCAAAACAGCAGTAAAAGCACTTAAAATGTGCCAAAAATAAATAAATCAACTACATCATGATTAAAAATCTCCCTCTCAATCATACGCAGTAGGAAAAAAAACTTTGATTTAAAAATGTTCACATGTGATGCTGACTTCAGTTTTGCTGGCAGTTTGTTCCACTTCTTTGCAGCATAACAACTAAAAGCAGCATCACCATGTTACTGTGAACTCTGGGCTCCACTATCTGACCTGTGTCCATAGATCTGAGAACCTGCTGGGTTCATACCTGACAAACATCTCAGTGATGGATTCTGGATCAAACCCATTCACAGATTTAAACACCAGCAGCAGAACTTTAAAATCTATTCTGAGGATGACTGGGAGCCAGTGTAAAGACTTTAAAAGAGGAAATAGAACGACACCTCGACTCAAAGATCAATAAATCCTCAGTATTTCCTCTGAAAATGGGAGAATTTACTCACAAAGGTTGAAATTCTAGCTCCAAAGATTGTTTATGATTACATCATAAACAATGGGTTTATTGTCAAATGGTCATATGACTTGAACTTTGGAAAGGTTTTGCGCATTGCATTGTGGGTTATGAAGTCTTGTCGAAGAATCCAAAGACAACACCAAAGCGGAAAAGTATTATTCCACTAGTGTCAATCATAGGTTTCGGTCAAATGAAGGCGGGGCTTACCTGGGGACTGAGGTTTGGGAGGAACTACTGCCAGCCTCTTTGGGGAGGACGGGAGGGAACGTGTGACATCTGAACTTCTCTGAAACTCCTTTCTGCCAACTGTGAACACACACCAGTAATTATGGGGGTATCTTGAGTACAAAGAGGGTCACTTTCAAAATTCATGACAGCTTTTAGAATAATGACCGATCTGAGCATTAATACAAAGCACAACAAAGGGTTTCTTTTTCATCGTTTTGTTTATTTCTTGCTATTTTGTACGTTTATGAATTTATTTTGTGTGTTTTTGTTGTCATTTTTGTGTGTTTTTGCTATTTCGGTGTATGTTATAAATCATTTTGTGTGTTTTTCTCTGTTAATTTTCTTTGTATTTGTGTTATCATATTTACATATATTTTATTTATGTGATAATTGTGTGTTTGTGGTCATTATGTGCATTTTTGTTGTTATTTTTAACATTATCTTTAAGTAATTGTGAATGTTTCTGAATAATTTTGTACATTTTTGTTGTCATTTTGTGTATTTTTTTTTTTCTTTCATTTTTGTTGTCATTTTGTGTATTTTTTTTTTTCTTTCATTTTTGTTGTTCTGTGTATTTTGCTATAATTTTGTATGTTTAAAAAGCAATTTGTGTGTTTTTGCTGTTTCAGTGTATGTAATGAGTCATTTTGTGTGTTTTTCTGTTGTTTTTCTTTGTATGTTTATTGTCATTTTTTAATATTTTTTGTTATTTATGTGGTAATTGTGCATGTTTGTGGTCAGTTTGTTGTCATTTTGTAAAAGGTTTTTGGATTTTTGTATGTTTTGAAATCATTTTGTAGTTTCTTGTTGTAATTTTAAAGATTTTTTTTCAATTTTTTGTTCATTTTTGTTAACTTTTTTGGTGTTTTGCTGTCATTTTGGTATGTTTTTTTGTGCATTGTCTTTGGGGGCTGCACAAAATTCATCCGAGGGCCACATGTAGCCCACGGGCCACCTGTCGTCATGTCTGATGGACACTCACAAAGTGCCTCAACATCTTCAAATTGCAATGTGCCAATCAATCCTTTCCCTCTATTCTCTCACCTGGTTTTTCATTCTGCATCATCTATTTTCAAATCTTTTCCTTACTCTTGTGCTTTCATCTCCAGCCATATCTCCCCCCCCCCCCTGCTGTGTTGTCTAAGTACGTCCCACAGGAGCGCGGGTCAAAGAGAAGCGGGCTAAGGAAAGGTGCTGCGTTACACACTTTGTAGTCGAGACAGGCAACGATCATCCCTACTTGCCTCTCAAACATCATGTTCTTTGCTTCACGATGCATTGATTTTGCAGACAGTTAGAGGTGAGGGGGTTTAAAGCAGGTTGTTGCATTTGAAAATATCAAGTGAGACTTGCAAAAAAGATGTAGAAAAAAAAAAAGACAATACTGGAGGAGAAATAAGGTGAAGTGAATGAGAAAGTTCAAAATAAGTTCATTAAAGTACAGGTTTTTAAATTAAATAATAGCATTTTCTAAAAAGAAAACAAAAACTAATTGTATAAATTAATATAAAATATATATGATTAAATACAAAATAACGATTTTTAATCATCACACATGAACGGAACAATTTCACGTCACTGATTTTATATAAAAAATTAATCTTCTGCATCATAATATGCAGAGAAATTAAAATAACCCACAATTAATCTCACTTAAATATAAAAAACACTCAATACCACAAATGGAAATGAATAAATCAGTTATAATGAGGTTTGTTTGAAGCGTTCGTATTATTTTGACTGTTATGATCCAATGGAAGAATGTGCATTGATCAGCTACAGACTGAGAGTTGTGAATCCTCTCACATCTCAGCGTTCTAAAGCTTGAATAGCGTTTGACGCTCTTTGATCTCAGTGTTTTAGTGTTTTCCTGTGTGTGATGAACTGCTGTCGTCCCATTCTGGAGAACGGTGCAGAAAATCACAGAGAAAACCACTTAAAGGCAGCTTTTATACCTTTGATATGTCACGTTCAACTAGGTTATAGTGAAGTGAAGAGGGTAAACAGTTTGTATTCTCTGGTATTATTAGATATAACAAAAAATAGTTTATAAATGAATGTTGTGTGTTTTTGTTATTGTTTTTGTGTGTTTTTGCTGTTTTGATGTATGAGTCATTTTGTGTATTTTTCTGTTATTTTTCTTTGTATCTTTTTGTCATTTTTTATATTTGTTATTTATGTGTTCATTCCGTGTATGTTTGGTGTCATTTTGTATGTTTTGGAATCATTTTGTAACTTGTGTTGTCATTTTGAATATAGTCCATTTTTGTTGTCCCTTTGGGTATTTTGCTCTAATTCTAACAGAGTTTCTATTCTCTGGTATTTCCCAAAAAATAATTTATGAATTCATTATATGTGTTTTTGCTGTTTTCGATACATGCTGTGAATCATTTTGTGTATTTTTCTGTTATTTTTGTTTGTATTTTTTGTTATTTATGTGGTAATTTTGTGTATTTTTTGCTGTTATTTTGTGTACTTTATTGTAATTTTGTATGTTTTGGAATCCTTTTGTGTTTTTCTCCATTTTTGTCGTCCCTTTGGGTATTTTGCTATAATTCTATTTTCCCAAAACAACTTAGACGTAACAAAAATGAATTTATAAATTCATTATGTGGGTATTTGTTATCGGTGTTGCTGTTTTAATACATGTCTTTTTTTATTTATATGAATTCATTATATGTGTTTTTGCTGTTTTCGATACATGTTGTGAATCATTTTGTGTATTTTTGTGAGTTTTTCTGTTATTTTTGTTTGTATTTTTTGTTATTTATGTGGTTATGTTGTGTATTTTTGTTGTCATTTTGTATATGTTACTGTCATGTTGTATGTTTTGTAATCACTTGGTAGATTTTGTTGTCATTTAGTGTATTTTGTTGTCCCTTTGGGTATTTTGCTCTAATTCTAACAGATTTTTTATTCTCTGGTATTTCTCAAAACGACTTAGATATAACAAATAAATAAATAAAAATAAGGACTGAAAGCGACCCTGACCTCCAGGAGATGACCTTGGCTGGGGGGGCAGGAAGCGTCTGGGCAGAGCCGGGGTGGATGGAGGCTGGAGGCTGTTGCTGCGACATGGCGCTCCTCTCTGCTGGTCCGTGGACACAATTTGGGCCGTGACTCTGTGAAGAGGAGCCTCCTCATTCACCCCCACACCTAGAAAACAACACTTTCATTTTAAATGCTTTCTTTATTTCAATTACATCCAAACTAGAATATTCAAATATTTATAAACGCTGTCCTGAATTTTTCTGGATCTCTTCTGTTTATTCTGTTTCTTTCTCCGCTACCTCTCATCTCTTTCTCCTATTGTGTGATGGTACAATCCTAAAGCACTGAGGTCAGCTGTAATTGAAGTTCACTAGACTGAGAAATGGTTTGTAACCTCTGGGTCACACACACACACACACACATGCACACACACACACTGCTCTCACTCCATTCTGTCAACAATGCGAGTTAATATAGCAATCATTCCTTGTCGTTCTGCTCTAATGTTGCTGTGTTTACTTATAAACACACACTTCCACGCACTCTCGTCATCTCTTTTTCTTTGATCAATAAAAACTGTGGATTCCCTGCATTGATCACCTCCCCACATACAGTATGACAACCTATTTTAATCCTGCTTTGAAGGAGATGAGAAAAAGTGATAGAGAAAAACACCCTGGGGGAAATACAGCTGTCAGAACAAAAATGGGTTGCACGAGTATTAAAATAAATAAAAATGTTCACCCTCAGTGTTCATATTATCTCTAGGTACTCTGATTTTTCCATATCATAGGGGTTTTAAACTCATTTTAATTCAAGGGCCAAATACGAACCAGTTCGATCGCAAGTTGGCCACAGGTTTTAGGCAGAAAAATGAACAATTTCAACATTAACAATTCATCATTACTGCTAAGAAGATCAGCCATATCAGCTACCACAGGGGGATTTACATAAAACGCAAAGACACATTAAGCCTCTATAATATGATAGGAGAGCTTTACTAATGATAAAGTGGATCTTTAATTATTTGAGGGACTACTTGATAAGATATGTGCTGATATATCATAACTCAACGACATGAGAGCAAAGGAAGAGAAAAATGGGAAAAGAAGATATCAAGTCTAAGAGGTATGAGAAATTTGATGAATACAACATTAGAAATCCATGTCCTCGTCAGCAAAAACATGGACACATGCATCACTGACTGGCAAAATGCCAGCCAATGACGTGGAGGGAAAGGGAAGGAAGAGGCTGGCAGCAGGAAATGACTCTCGGAGTAGATTATGAAGATGAATTGGAAAAAGTGAGGATGCCAAAAAGAGATTGTGTAGAACAGGAACAAAGAGCTGAACAAAAGCACTCTCCATTGTCTGGAGCAGATACAGAAATACAGACAGAATGAACACATTAAATAAACTCGTACTGTGCCCGTCGGAATTATGTATTCATGTAGTGGGAGGAGCTTAAGTAGAGTTGTCAATTATGGCCAAATGAGTATGTGTTTGAAGGTTGGATGTACAAAGAGGTGTACATACTCTGTAGTGTTATAAAGAGCTATATTAGTAACGTAAAATAGCGTGTGTGATTTCCCTGGTTTAATTCTATGGGACATGAGCATGATAAATGCATGTGTTTGTTTTTACTGACTTTTATATATTTTTTCGTTTGGTGTATTTTTCTGTAATGTATGTTTTTTGGGGTTATTATGTGTATTTTTGTATCTTTCTGTTGTTTTTTTGTGAATTTTTTGTATATTTTTTTTGTTGCCATTGTAGTGTGATTCTGAAGTCATTTTGTGTATTTTTGCATATTTTTTGGTGCAGTTTTGTGCATTTCTGTTGTCATTTTGTGTGTTTTTTGTATAAATATTTAGCTTTGTGTATTTTGAGTCATTTTTATATTTTGGTGTATTTTTCTGGAATGTATGTTTTTTTGAGTCATTTTGTGTGTTTTTGTATAAATATTGTTTAGTTTATTTCATTTTACTCATTTATTATGTTTTTATTATAAATACCATATGTGTGGTGAGGGCGTGTTCTGAGATGTGTGTGCACGTGGTGTTTTTTTTAACACCAAATGACTCCAAAATAACAGATGCACACACTTGGGGTTTGTGGAAGCCCTTGACAAAGTTTCAGGTTGAACAGATACCACGTCGGGGAGATATTCACTCCACGCACACACACACACACACACACATGCACATACACAGACTTTTCTTGTTTTTATAGGTAGATTGTCTTTCATGTAGTTTAAGTTTAAAAAAATAACAAAAATCACTATACATGTGGTGGTTTTCAAACAATCCGGTTCTTCGTGGTGTCTGTTTTCCACTGTAGCTTTAACCTCAAAGTGCCCGTCAGCTAAATCAGCACTCTTTAGAGAAAACAACAGCCCTGTAATCCTGTGGGAATGAACCAATGCAGGTTATACAGTACGAGTGCATGCACAGCATCCAGGTGCAGAAACACACTGAGGTGAAGTCACAGCACAGATTGCAGCGCTGACGAGCCAAAGAAAAAAGCTCTTATTCTTCAAAAACGTTCGACACTCGAAGCAAAGAAGAAACGCTGAAGCGATGCTGAATGTGATGTGAACGCACTGTTTGGTTGATCAAACTGCAGTCGTTTTGGGAAACTGGTGCAGTTAATTTAAGATGAAATTGTTGAGAATGCTTGCCAAATAGGATTAAAAAACAACAACACAAGTATTGCTAAAAAAAAAAAAGAAATTGTATGTACTAATACTAGAATGCATCATCTTTTTTTCATTTTCAAGATCTATTTACAAACGAATTAGAAGAATTATAGCTCCTGCGCAGCAATTGTCAGGGCCAGGCAATTTTAGGTAAAAAAAAATGGAAATGACACCAGGAAACATCTTTTATGTCACTGAGCTAATTGGCAAATGTAGACTAATGCACTAATTAAGCCAGTCACCTGTGTGCAGGACAGCAGCCGCTAGCGTTTAAAGGCTGTCAAAAGATTCAGTGAATAAAATGAGTTATTATTCAATTATTAATACAGAAATTACATAAGGACAGCATGGATATGTTGGTAATTTGTTTTTGTTTTTTGTTGTTGTTGTTTTTACTAATGATTAGTTGGCTCCATCAGTGGAAAAATGCATTTTTGCATCGACTGCAATTCTAAATTCAAAATACTGTAAAATAAAAATGTTTTCTGAGATTAAATTCTGATATTTTCCAACATCATCTACCACAACTTAAAAAAAACAATATTTTTAATGAACTTGAAAAAAAAAAATAATATATACAGGTATATATATACAATATTTTGAAGAATATGAAGAAAAAGAAATTGAAGAAAAAGAAGAAATTGAAGAACATTTACCACAACTTCAAAAAAAAAAAAAAAAAGAACATTGAAAATGTATTTAGCAAGAATTTGAAGAAGAATTTGAAAAAAAAAAAAACTATTTTAATAATAACATGTCTTGTATTTATTGTATGTTTTATTTGTTTTATTTTTTAACAAACATTTATGACTCTTGGACGTATTTCGATTGCACCTCTTGTTAACCCATAACCAGGTGGAGAGTTTCTGAATATGAAGAGATTATTCTCCTCCACCCCACTCCAACTAAAAAACAGGATTTACAGTGGCCAATAAAATGTCTTTTTAAATGCTTTATTCGTTTTTTTTTTTAGTAAGAATCTGTATCGACCATCAAGCTTTATGTTTTTTAGTTGCTGTGAGTCGGAGGTGACCATCTGTTACGCACACAGCCAGAATAAGGCCTGCTGAGACTTTGAATGGACGCCTTTAAATTTTTTTTACATTTTATTACATTTGTGGTCACAGTCTAAAAAAGTAACATGACTCAAAGGAGGCATTATTCTCTACAATCAATAATGTACTTTTCTTCCTCCACCTAAATGTCTTGGTCTTCTGATGAAAAGAGTCATTCATTTTATTGAATTATTGTGTTTTTCATTGGGTTATTAATGTTTTTTACAACACGATCCGCTTTGTCACATATATTCACACCTGATGTAAAAGAATGGAAGCTTCTGGCGTTGTGTTAATGCACTAGTTTGATTTTAAAGAAGAACAAAATGTGGCTCGGGGATGTTTGAAGAAAGAAAATAAATAACTATAAAACCTTCAAAAGCTTTGCATTTTGCAGGATTGTAACCTCAGGCTGCTCAACTGCAATTTTACATTGCTATGCATTTATTTCCATTTGTTTATAGCTCTAAAAATACACACAAACAAAGAGAAAAAAGACGAGCGCACCCTTGCTTTCACGAACGCAGAAATCCATTAGGAAAACACTTACTGCAGCTTTATTTATCTCTGTGACAAAAAGGTTACATGGAGACAAATCTCAGGAAAATGGAAACATAACAAATGCAACATTAGTTTTTGAGTTGACAGTGCAGGGAGAGGAATGAGCCTCGCTGAGCTGTCAGTTGGTATTTTCTCGTCAGATTTTCCTCCGTGCACCAAAGCGCTGCATTATTATTATTATTATTATGGAAATTGTTTGATGGTTTGTGTTTTTCTAATGCATGATGAAAGACTGGGCTTACAAAAACTCATGAAACACTGAATTAAAGCATATACATACATTATCTCAATGAAACTGAACATTTTGAAGTGTAGAGTTTAGAGGAAATTATTACAGGTTATAAATTATCAACAAGTATTTATTTATTTATTTTTTCACTGAGTGGAGATTAGAGTCTAAAGTTCAGGGGCCAAATACGGACCAGTTTGATTTCAAGAGGCCAATTTCATCATGAATGTGCCCTAGTTTGCACTTCAACATAAAGGGTATATTAAGTATGTATAAGGCACCGACAATATCCAAGCAATAACATATACAGACAGACAATTTTTATATGATTTGGGATTTTTATTGTGGAATAAGTTGTTGAAAATGTCAAGATTTAGTTCAGTTATTTCAACAATTTGAGATTAAAAAGCAGAGGACAACTGCAAGCTAATTTACATAAACCACATTTATTTATTTATCTGAATAATATCCACTGTTATCCAGGAAGTTTATTATTATTATTTGTGCCATAGTATATAGTCATCTTAAAGATGTAAATCCTTGTTTTAATCAGAAATAAAACGGGATAAAAGTGACAAAAAAAAAAATGGTGGAAAAGGTGGTGAAATGGCATTTTAAAAACCACAGAAACTGGTTAAAAGTTGCAAATTAGAGTAGACAAAAACAGACAGAAAAAATGGAAAAAAGGGTTCAAAGTGTCAATATTGGCTTAAAAGTGGCAGAAAAAAGTAGGAACAATTAGTTTAAACTGACAAATTATGAGCATGACAAGTGATGAATGTGGTTAAATGGGGAAAAAAAAGCATGAAATATGGTGAAAAGAGGTTAAAATGACAATAATGGGCCAACAAGTGAGGAAAATGTGTTGAAAGTGGAAAAAAATGTGTGGAAAAGGCATTGAAACTTGATGGAGAAGTGGCAGAAATGGGGGTAAATAAAAAAAGAGTAAAGATGAAGCAAAAATGCATTAAAAGGAGCAAAAATATGGCAAGAGAAAGAGATAAAAATAGGCTTAAATTGTTCAAAAAATATTCTTAGTTTCTTAAAGGCATACACTGCAGTTCAGAGGCATACTGTATAACCTAATATAGGAAAGGTAGAATAGATAGGTGTTACTCCAGCCTCTGCAGGTTAAGACAGAGAAAATAGATTCTAGCCTATCTTGAATGTTTTATGCATGTGATGCGATAAGGAGCGACTGAGCTTTCCAGTCTTATCTGATCCATTGTCGTCAGGCAGGCCTATCAGTAAAACTCATGAGCTCATAATTAACGCGCAGCAGAGTTTCATATGCAGGCGGTTTATCAGCTAATGAACAGGCCCAACGAGCCCTTCCTCAGCGTCAAAGCTCTACAGCTTCAGTTAGCCGCTGCCATGTTGGTTTTTCCCCTTTCAGTCGTAGAATGGCAGCCATATCTAATTAGCCCATTTAAATCACTCCTCCATCAGTGTGTGTTTGGTATTATTTGCATATATAGCAACGTGTGCACGTGCAGAAATAATCTAACCCATCTGTTCACAGCTATAGCTAACACGAGTCACGGAGCAGATCGGAGCTATAGCATCAGGGGTTTGATCTCTTCTGTCCTGCAACATTCCCCCATGCTGATATTTACACTTTTTCACCCTCTTTTTGCACATTATGACTAATTGAATGTATCTTCTAAAGAGCAATTCAGAAAATACTGTAAAAAAGACTAGGATTGAACAGTAGACGTAGCATGTAGCATGAAGTATTATCAGGGTTGGGGTCAATCAATTACATTTTTCAATTATAATAGCATCTTCAATTATCCATGTACAATTACAACTCAATTGCAATTACTGTGATTGGCATTTTTACCAATTACAGTTAAAATTACAATTATTATTTCCCTCTAAAAGTCAATTACAATTATGTGCAAAATTACTGAAGTTCAATAACAATGAATCTGGTCTGTATATTTACATTAAAGGATCCTCAAGAGAAGTGATAGGTAGTGGGAAATGTTTATGTGAAACTAATTTGAATAATTGTTAACTACGTGCATAAGCCAAATAATTGGAACGTCGTTCCTCACTTTTGCATTTAATTAAATAGTTCTTTTTTTTTTTTGTAAAATGTTTAATAGAATTTCCATATACACTCCAAAGATAATGTCTTCTGGGAACCGTTTATGGCATATATTGAACTAAATGTCTCCACTATTCTTACAAGAGGCTTTGTGCTATAGACACAAATTATTGCTCTTTTTTATTTATTTTTGTATTTACATTTTTTTCTATTACTAATTTTGTATTTCACTAACTGTCTCTTTATTTACTAATGCATTTGTATAGTGCATGATGTATACCCTGAGCCTGACAGCTGTTTGACTTAGAATGTTTATCATAATTATCATTATTAAAAATATTTCTTTAAAAAAATCAAAATAAAAAAATAGAATTTCCATGTAAATTACAAAGGCTTTTAGAAAAAATTATCTGAACTCAATTACCATTCAATTATGGTTCCAACAATAACACGTTTTTCAAATGCAGCCACATCATAATTGTAATTAATGATCAATTGCGTGATTACAATTATAATTAACCCCAACCCTGAATAGCATGTAGGTGACGCGTGTGTTTAAAATGTCCACTAAAATAAAACAGCTGTATGGAGCTGCTGGTAAGTGTTTTTATGTCAGCTGTGCTTGAAACACACATCTCCACCTTTTATCCAATGATCAGTGCCAACTGTCAGCTACTGCTGTACCACTCAGGGGACTAGCCCCAGAAAACTGGCGCTTTCTCTTTTCTCCTAATGATTTCTTCTATCTGTTTCTTCCCCTGGCCCTGAATACAGCCCGTAGTTTCTCACTAATCAATGGAAGAAACAAGTAACTGTTCTCGCAGTCTTTCTTCTCTCTGCACAAGCAAACACTGGGCTTTGCTGCAGCTCCCTGCTCAGTTTTGACAGAAGGATGTGTGGAGATACGTGTGTCAGTTCTTATTATCTTTGATCCGATGTGTGAACTCGGTGAGAAGGAGATAAAGCTTTATGTAGAGCACTCAGAGACAAGCTCCATATCTCCTCTTTGTCAGATACTGTCAGTTATCTGGATCAGTGATTCTGATCATGGTATTATGATCATTCGCACTTTAAAGGCTTGGAATAAATGTTCCATTCTCATTAAAAACAATACCGTTGGTCCAAATGTATGGGCACGTCATTGTTTTGTTTTAGAAAAATTGCAATGAAATGCGCATTCTGAATCTGATTCACATGAAACTCGGTGGGGAAAGTGAGAACCTAACCTGACATGAAAGCGTCAAATTAAAAATGATACAGTAGGTCCAAATGTATAACGCAGAAAAATGTGCAACGTGGATCCAATCTGGATTAAACTATGTGTGGTAATGTGAGGAACAATCCGACATAACTCAGTCAAATTTCTTAAAAATGGCTCAATTACGAACTGAGATATGCATTTTTTAAATTTAGGGATTTTCTTTAGATTTTTTGAAACTGATCCAGAATCAGTATATTGATTCAGGTCTCCTCCAAATGTTTAAGGAATCTTCAAAGGCAGAAGGTCCATCCTTGGTCAAAATTTGGTCAAAATCTGTTGACGTAGAAAAAACAAACAAATAATTAATGTGGGTAACATAATGACAGTGGCTATCCGTACGGTTGCCGTATCAATATACCGACATTCTGTCCGTACGCAGCGCCCCTCATTGGTCAGTTTAGGTCACGTGACTAAGACTAAACCTAACCGTAAACCTAAACCTAACTCTAAAAATTGTTGCGATTTAGGGTTATAACCTAACCCTAACCCTAAGATGCTACGTACGTGTACTTCGGTAAACGTACCAATAGCACATGGGGGTTGCCCGTACTGCAACCGTAAAAATAGACACTTTCTAAAAAAATATGCTCAAATGCATGTATTAAGGTGTGCAGATGCAAGTGCACAAATAAGCAATAGTTTTACTACTGGATTAAATGAATAAATAAAAAGTAGCATTAATATGCATGAATAAATAAATAAAGAAGACGAAGACATAAGACGTAAGGGAGTCGCTCTGTGTGGATCAAATGCTGCATCAGCCTCAAAACCTTAGTAATATTTTCTCTTGCACTGTCAGGGAACTAGACGTGTTAAATGTGTAAAAACACACACGCACACACACAGAGCATAGTAAAAATGAGTAGACGAGAGGAATGCATTGGATTTTATGTAGCCTTTTATATAGCCTTTCCATAGTGCGCCATCGGCCCCTCTGACCACCACCAACACTCACTCACTACATTCATACTAGGCAATGTGGGTGAAGTGCCTTGCCCAAGGACACTATGACAGATTCCACTGGAGCAACTGTCCCCTTCTGTGGCACCTGGAATTCTCAGTGGTCTCCCATCCAACTACTAACCAGGACCAGACCTGCTTAGCTTCCAACCAGATCAGACAATGATAGGCTGGTATGGAATGTGAATATGTGAAGATAATGATTCTTGGAACTGGAATCAAGGCTCTGGAAGACACACTTGTCACTATAGTAGGTATCACAAAAGCCAGAAAATGGTGAAGAGTAGGGGTTGATACCCCCACCCCTGGTCCCTGAACTGTAGGTGGAAGAACAAGGGAGTCAGAGCGAGTGAGAGGTATTTGGTATCCGGAGCAGTCTGCTGTGGAGGAAGCAGAGAACCACAATTGTGCTTGGAGCTGTACATGTATCAGTGTTATTGATCACGACATGTATCAGGGTGATTGATTATGTTAATAAATCTCGTCCTCTGTTTGAGGTGATGAAAAAGGAATTGACTGATGTCCAGGTTATTGGAAGCACTAGCATTAAAAGCTCTACACTGACAATGGGAGGGAATGGGTTTCTTAGAGCAATTGTTAAGGTTGCCACTTAATGGTGAGGACATGGTCGGTTCATACCATTATGATGATGATGTGTGGAGTTTTCTATGCAGAACACAAGACCTCTGTCAGTAGTGTTCAAGGACCAACACCCATTTTCTGTGATCAGGGTAAGTGATTAAGCAATGTTAGATAAAGGGGGTTTGAGAGTACAGTCAGCTTTTTTTTTTTTTTGCCTAGAAACAAAGACATCAAGGATGCTAGGTAAAGCTCAAAGATCTGGCACAGTAGGGGAGACAGCCCAGGATCTGTAGAGAAGCCCCGATAAGTCCACAGAGTTCAGACACACGAGCAAAGAGATCAAATACTGCAAAGCTAAAGGTCACATGTTCCCCACAGAGCCCAAAATGTTCCTGCTTTGCCCTCCTGCCTCGCTTCCTCGTTCACTGTCACACACTCAGAACATTAAAGAGTCCAAATCTTGGGTTTTCCTGCACATATCATGCTTGTTTCCATTTGGGTCCCACTGTGCTACTGAGCAACAGCAGGGAAGGAATCATCCTGCTGCAGGCGCTGCTTTTAAAAACTTCTCTCTGCTGCTGCTCTCAGCTCAGCTTAGTGAGGGGATGTGAGTGCAGTGCACTGCTGGCAGGTGCAATATTTATAAAGTGGTCCCAACTTCTCATTTTAATGCAAAGGTTTCAGGCTGCGTGACAAAAGCTGGAAACTTCATTTAACTTTTTGAAATTACCGTACTTCAAACGAAGAGATTACTCCAGCGTTTATGTTATAAAGCCTAAATAATATGTAAGCAAATCACATAGAAATGCATAGCCTACATGCTCACACCTTGTCCTCATTAGATTTAGCATTAAAAACAAACTGTTTTCATGTTTTTGCAGTTATTTTGTTCATTTTTGTTGTCATTTTCTATAGTTTTCTGTCATTTTGTGTCTTTTTGTACTTTTTTTCTCATTTTGTTTGTGTTGTTTTCTGTTTTTTTTTTCTTTGGAGTCATTTGTGTTGTTGTTTTATATACCTTTTTTTTGTCATTTTATGTGTTTTTCTAGCCCTCTTGTGTGATTTTCTCGTAATTATGTGCATTTCTATTGTTGTGTGGTGTTTTTGTATATTTTTCTGTCATTTTGTGTTTTTTTTTTTGCATTTTGAGTGTGTCATTAAGTGTGTTTGTGTTGTCGTTTTGAATATATTTCTGTCATTTTGTGTGTTTTTGTAGCCCTCTTCTGTGTTTTGCCAGTAATTATGTGTATCTTTGTTGCTATGGAGTGTATTAGGAGTCATTTTGGTATATTTTTCTGTCATTTTGTGCATTTTTGGTGTTATATTGTGTATTTGGAGTCATTTTTACACATTTTCTGTGTGTTTGTTGTGGTTTTTAGAGCCATTAAGCAAGTTTTTACAATGGTTTTGAGGAGTTTTGCTAGTAATAATGTGCATTTCTGTTGTCATGTGGTGTTTAGGGAGTAATATTTGTGTATTTTTCTATCATTTTGTGCATTTTTGTCATGTGTATTTAGAATAATTTTTGTATATTTTGCCCTCATTTTCTGCGTGTTTGTTGTGGTTTATAGAGCTGTCACGTGGGGTTTTGTCATAGTTTTGTGTATTGATGTGTATTTTTGCAGCCCTTCTGTGAGTTTTTGCAAGGAAATATGTGCAGTTGTTGCCATGTAGTGCATTTTCTTTGTGTTTGTCGTGATTCTCTGTTTTTTCAGAGCCAATAAGTGTGTTTTTGTTGTGGTATTGTGTATTCTTCTGTCATATTGTGTGTTTTTGTAGCCATCTCATGTGTCATGTTTTGCACCTGATGAAGTAGTGTGCTGTGAGTGCTAAGTAGGCTAATGTTAAAAATTGGAGCATCTGTGAGCCTTGAAAATGTAACTCGACACTTTATTTTTTAAGACGTTTTAAAAATTCACTTTCATTTCATTTCTGTCAAATCAGTGTGCACTCCTCCATGACTGAGTGAAATTAGATAAAGAAAAAACTTCTCGTTTATGTAACTTTTACGGAATAAGTGAGTCTACTCCAGGCACCCGGGGGATTGTTCATTTTTCCTTTCCCTGCAGCTGAAACGGCGCCTTCATCCCAGTACAACCCAGTTAGAAATCATTTTTCGACCAATGGGAAAACAGAAACAAAGATGAAAAGAGAACTGAGATGAAGAAGAAGAACTGGGGAGTGGGGTGGGGGGGATGACATAACACATGTTCTAATGCGTGAGAAAACGGAGTTGCTTACGTCATCTGTCACTGGGAGAAGACGAGCAAGCATTTCTTAAGTAGGTCACAGCTAGCCAATGTAAATTTCACCAACTTTCCCTGTGCACTGAGCTGAGGAGCAGTGTTTAGATTCATTTCTGAGGGTGAAAAAAAGCAAACTGTTCTTCCAGGTTAAACATAAGTCATGAAAAGTGCATCCTTTTCTGTTGATGCTCAGAGCACCTGGGGCAGCCGCTTGCTTAAGAGCCTGTTAAATTACTGATGAGTGAAGGGAGCGTGTGCCGTGCCTTTATTTTGCTCATTTTCTGGGGCAGAAGGTGGTCACAAGTCATACCACTCAAATCACTCACAGGCAGCACTTAAAATTGGTCACAATAAATAAAAACTCTCATTTCAAACTTGAATAAAGATTTAAAGTTAAAGGGTAACACATTCAAACCGAACCAGTAACACTTTCTTATTCACAATTAAATATGTTTCTTGATTTCTGTTCGGGGGTCATCGATCCAGCCCAAGAAGATAAATGTAGAACTCCCAAATCTCTGCACACATTCCTCATTTCTATCCACATGAATGTGAGATGTTTTCTGGAACAAAGCAGGCCTCATAAAACTTTACTTGTGATTATAACTAGAATAAATTACGTTGAAATAGAACTACTCTTGTTATCTGTCCTCGAACTGTTCAATCAAAAGAACCGTACTGAGATTATAACCCTAACTCTAACATAATTCAATAAACAAATAAAACACGTGTCTGTTCACTTTCAAAACAAAAATAAACAAAAATGAATTATTTTTTTTAAGCAAAAATTCATTTTTTGGTAGTGCGCATGTGTGCTCATATACAGTCTCAGTACGATGAGAACTCAGCACATGACACTGGGAAAAAGAAGAGAAAAAACAACCAATCATGTAATATCAAAATAATAATAGAAACCATTATTCATTATTGATAGTCATAGTGGTGGTAAGCTACATTGTAGCCACAGCTGCCCTAGTGGATACTGACAGAGGTGTGGCTTCCAATCCAACAATATTAATAATAACAATAACAATAACAATAATAATAACAAAACTGTTTTTATTTAATTTTATTTAAAAACAACAGTTTGCTTTTAGAGACGGTTTGGTTCGGCCAAAAACTGAGAAGAAGAATTGCTAAATTTGTCCCGCTAAATTAAAAATTGCAGACTTCCTGTTGATATTTAGGTTATAGGTCCAAATGACATTTTTGCTAGTCACGTTCTACTGCATATACAGTACCTACTGAATGCCATCCAGCTAGTTCAAACCAGTGGAAAGTTATTGCATCAAAATTACATTTTTCACCAAACTATATCGTCCTCCCACATTTAATGAAATTGCACCCCCGAGAAGAGCCTCAAAAAACCAAGTAAAGAATTTGTAGGGAAACAATAGGGCCTTCATACAGCCTTTGGTGCTCAGGGCCTAACAAGAAACAGTGATTCAGAGAGAATAAATAAAAAGTGAATTTATGCAAATAATTACCTGCACTAAAGTTGCAACATAATGAAATTGGGAAGGAGCTGCATTTACAAACTATTTACACGTGTAAAACATAAAGGAAAGTGAAAAAATGGTTTAATAGAAAGAGTGTCAGTGGTGTGAACAGATGTGCACTCACGCTGAGTCGTCCTGCAGGGATCGCTCTGTGCGCTGTCAGCAGACTGAGCCGAGGAGACGCTGGAGCTCCTGACGAAGCCGAAGGCAGCGAGACGCCCGGCTGGAATACGAGTGGAGCAGAAGCTCGGGGGGCGCAGGCCTGATGACTGACTGCTTTTAGGAAGCAGAGACCTCGGGACTGTGCTCTGGGACTGGGATCCTGCAGATGTGGCAGGAGGTGCAGCAGAGGGATGCTGGGTAACAACCTGGTCATCTAAAGGTAAAACACAGCAATGCATAGGTTTTTAATGAGGGTGAACCTGCTGAAAAGGTAACAGCTTGTGGACTCTGCAGGTGGTGTCCTCAGCTGAACCGACTCATTACATTAAACCACGAGTGCACTTTTATGATCCTGGTTTTGCATCCAGGAAACGGCAGTAAAAGGCTTGTTTGTGCTTTGATTAACAAACCCCATAAAGGACTTTTATACTTCGTTGCAATGTTTACGTCTCCCATGATTGTTTCATCACCAACTAATGACTACACACTCAGGGGC
Source organism: Gouania willdenowi (assembly GCF_900634775.1). Lineage (NCBI taxonomy): Eukaryota > Metazoa > Chordata > Actinopteri > Blenniiformes > Gobiesocidae > Gouania > Gouania willdenowi. The sequence goes on along the minus strand of NC_041057.1, from coordinate 6,495,111 downwards.
AGATTCACTAAGATCTGAAATAAAGGGTGGTAATTCAGTTGCTTCCCTGACGCAGTTTACAGCATCAGTAAACTGCCTTAACTGACGCAGTTTGATCACCTGCTGCGCGGAATTCACTAAGATTGCAGCAATCATTAGTGCATGAGCAGAAGTGGAGCAGACCGCCCCTATTTAAATGAGCGTTTTGCTTATTTAATGTGGAGACGTCAGTGGGCACAAGCGCACTGACATTTGAGGAAGTTAAATTTGAGGCAGATGGATTTCTCTGTCTGCTGCACAAACATTTAATAATGTAGAAAACTAAATAAACAAATAAAAAGGTTTTTTTAAACAACAATTTTAAAACCTAATGATTTTTTTTCCCCCTAATTTAATGTGGGTGCTCCATCAAGCCCTGTAACTTTGCTCTGATGAGACCATGAAAAATGAGCAGATTTGGACAGAAAACGTCCTATTGATCTACTATTGATCTGATTTAATGCAGCAAGTCTGTCAATCAGTCTGCATTCTCTGAAGATGATCTACTGACCATCATCCAGTGGGTCTGAGCAGCGCTGTGTCACGCACACTCTCATACTGTATGTGACCTTTGTGCCATCAGTGATCACCACTGCCTAAAATACGCATCTAATCCGCTGATTCAGGCCTGACGTCAACACGACACGAGACTTTGACGGTCAAAACATGGAGAGAAAGACACAGACGGGAGCTACATCGATCCATGGTCATATCCATATATCTATCTCTGTGCACAGCGACCCTCTGCACCGCAGCCGCCGGGGCTGCACGTCCTGCTTTTTTTTCCCTCTCTCATACACACACACTGGAGTCTTTTTTTCATCTCCGCTGTGTTTTCTGTCAACTGCGTGTGTTTGCACCTGCTTGTCAGTCGTGGTATTTTCTGGTACTAAAACAATCACCGCAAACAGTTCCGGATTTCATGAATCACATTGCTCCCCCTGCATTAATTTATTTGCATTTCCTCCTCCCATATTTTTGCTCCCCCTGGGAGATGCGCCTACTATGCATATTCATCAGAGGGAAACGCGCTAAATTGACTGAGGGCGCATTGGGAACTGCAGTAGCAGTGTATTCCTGATTCCCTAGGCTTTGTACTACTTATTAGCGAGTGGAGTGACGTTTGCTCAGGTTTTAAGACCACTAAACCTTTAGTGAATCCGCCTCTTGGTGTACAAGGGAATGGTTGGTTTTACACCTTCAGCTGACCCAGCAGACATACAGAGTGAAGGGAGGGAAATGAGTGCCTGTGATTGGTTGCTTCTGGCTCCACTTGTGCAGCTTCACATTGGGCTGAAGGCCAACAGTTTCTCTGATGCCAATTCCACAATCACTGCCAGTGTGACACTCACAGGTTAGCACATCAAGTTTGTATTTACAGCTGACCAAGAAAACCAATATATTATGTGGTTCATTCAAACTGGATTCATCCAAAAAGTCAATATTTTAGGCCGTGGAGGTCACAATATGATGAATACCCAGTCAGTGTATGTTTTAGTCGTTGGGTTTCCCTTTTTATATAAGTTGAAATGTTAGAAAACGGAAACAAAAAAACCAAACAAACAAACCGGAAGTTGCCGTTTTCAAAGTAAAGAGCGTTTTAGGACGTTGCTGTGGTCAAAGTATGTTTTAATCATTGGATTCCCGTTAAGAAAAGGATATTAAAAAAATAAATAAAATGTGTAGTTGTCAGATTTTTATTGTGCATTTCAAAAATTATGATTGAAATTTAAGGTATTTTTCCAGTTCATTGTGTGTTTTTAGAAACTCAAAGGCTGTGTTTGAAATGGCACACTATATGCTATACACAACAAACTCAATGAGTATATACTGTCTACTATATACTATAAGTATATCAGGATGATGAGCGTCCCCACTGAAGTACACTTCCATGTTTCCCAAGATGCATTTCGAACCTACAATGGCTAAATATCTCTGTTTATTTTACACTTTTAAAAGTTCCGAAAACATTTTAAGCATGAAAGTGACCAAGTAGAATATCAAAATGTGCTCATTTGATCCACAAAACCCACGGAAACACATTTCAATTTGACATTTCGGAGATTCCATATTGCCCGCCATTGTGCTACTCGTGAAACTTCCGTAAACTTCAAAACAAGAGCCCTATCTATGAAAGCGTTAAAAACTAATTGAAGACAAGAAGAGAGGCTTTTGTTTTGAAAAGGGGATGTTTGACTTTTAGCTTGAAGCCGATCCCAAGACCATTTTACATTCCGCTTGCAATGCATCATGGGGTGGTTTAGTATGACTTGTGCCCACTGTGCATACTTAAAAAATGTCCTGATACATCTGGGTATTTCTCGCGTACTCAATCTTTTCATACTATCTAATGTGAACGCACTACATACTCAATTTGATGTCAGACTTTGTATGAGTAGTACGTTAGTATGACATTTCAAACACAGCCAAAATGAAATGCATTCTGAATCTTTCTGGTGCTTCCAATCCAAAAATTACCTGCACTTCCCAAATTTGACCCAATTGGCCCTTCTCACTCTAAAAAATGTGTGAAAGGTGAAATAGAAGAAGGAAAAGGGTCATTGATTGAGGAAAGGAGAGAAATGGAGCCAATCAAAGAAATGTCTGGGATAAAAAAGTAATCATAGCTCCACAGTAGCAGCTATTGTAGGAGAATGATGGGACATTACCATGATCCCACTCTCTAATCTGTGGTTTTCAACATGAAAACCAAATCTACACACACGTGCACAAAGAACAAGCAGGAGGAAAATGTGTAGAAACCTGGATAGAAGCCTGATGTTGAATGCCTTTAGCCCACACTGCAAGGTCTGTATTATGGGCAGAGAAAGAGCATTACTCTCTGCTGGCTGCGGAGATAAGCTCAGTTTTTTTTTCCCATCATTTCTTCTGCTTTGGCACAAGAAGCTGTGTGCTACAGTGAGGTAAACACCGCCTCAGGACAAAGCAATGAAGGAACGTTGAAGTCTGAGGTGGTGAACACAAGCTTTCTCAAAACGAAAAAAGCAGGACAGAGAGAGGAGAGCAGTGAAGCTGATGGTTTACACTTCAACTGCTTTGTGCGTACAATGAAGTCTGTGTTAAGGTTAACGTCATTATGGATTTTGAGGTTCTGGTTCTTACTCTACATATTTCCTATACTAGATTTTTGTGACTTAAAATGAAGCAGAATTAGATGTAAAATAGACATAATGCATCATTTTAAATTTGTGAGATTATCCAAATTGATTATCTTTCACTCTTTCTTTGCATTTTATTGAATGGACTTTCTACTTTTTTATTGTTTCCATAACAAAAACCTGCAGAAATATGTTGTAACCTATAGATTATATTTTATATAGTAAAGTAATTTCCCTTGAAATCCCATAGAGCAGATTTTTGCCTTGTGGCCACAGTTTCTAAATCAGACCTGAAAACGTTATGCAGCGTGGGAAAACAATATGTTTAGGTTTCATTTATTCAGACAACTTTTTTTTAGGGAATTGACTTTAATTTCCTGACATGTTGACAAAATGAACTTGCTGGAAATATGGGAAAACAATATTTTCAGTCGGTGAGGTGTGAGAACCGATAAAATGCTTGTTATAGAAGGATCATTTTCTAAAAAATACCAGTACTCGAGTGCTTGGCAATCATTGCATTATTTCTATAGCAAAGCATAGTGTTGTGAGAACGTCAGTAACCAGACATGGCTTGTGGCTTCACAAGTTCTGCTTTGTAGTAAAAACATTCCTTCAGGATACAGGATTGCATCTCACAGTGATGAGTGCAGAAAACCGGTCAAATGACCTAAACAAGAGATGGAAAAATAACCCACACACATATAAACAGCAAATAATTCACAATGTGCGTACACGTCAATCAGCAGCTAGTCACAAAAGCAAACACAAACCCCACACGTGTACATACAACATCTCATTTGCTGTTTATCCATGGATTGTACATAAAGCAAGTAGGATTTGAGTCTAAAGACGGGCGTTAATTTCCTCCCACTTCAAAGCCCCTTCCTCAGGGAGTGAATAGTGTACATATTAAGAAGGGGATTAAGATAAGAAACCCTGGTACATGTGAATAATGATCAACTCTGTATGTGCAGTTTTTGGCCATGTGGGGTAAATAAAGTGTAAACAGGCATGTGTCTGGGTGTGTTTGGTTCTCACACACAGAGAGCAGATCAAATATGCATAGCAACGCTAAATGGCACAGCCTTCCTGTGCCATGTGATGATGGAAATTTAATCGACAGTTGAGCCAGATTTCAAATATGAGAAAATTGGTTGGGTGTGAAAAGAATAAATTGAGCAAATAATGGTTTATTTATTTATTTCAATTTTGTGTGAAATTAGTTTTCTGACAGAGAACAGACACCTGCAAAGTATTTCAATCGTTTGAATCCAGATCATTTTAAGGAGGACATTATTATGTTTTTCCTCAGCCAAGGTCAGGTAAATTAGCCCCGTAATTCGAAAATTCTGCACACAAACCACTAGTAAAGCCAAGTTGTGAATCTTTAAAAGCTTTTGACCCAAAAGTTTCTCCACATGTCTTTCTGAATACGTTGAAGAGCAAATACAAGCCATGCAGTTTTACCTTTTTTCTCTTGGCTCTTCTGACTGGGTGCTGGGATGACAGGTTGGACTGGCTGGCTGAAGACCACATGTGACTTCTGACCTTGACTGGGTCCTTTGCCATTGGCTGAACCTGTGGCTGTCCTGGTGACGGCCCCCAGGCCCAAACGTAAGCCTCTTCCTGTCCGCAGAAGACTGCCAGACCCTCCAGGGTGTGGGGCAGCCGCTCTGCTCTGCTGAGCATCTTCACATGAAGCATTTTTGAAACTTATTTGTCTTGCAGCCTAAAGGAAACATAAATAAAATCAAAGAAAAGTGCCATGATTGGACTCCTTGTTAGTATTCGAGACCACATTTTGAAGGTCTTGGTCTTGTCTCTGACTCTAGAGCATTTTTACTCTGACTTGTTTCGTACACGGACTGGCCTGACTCTGGATTTTTGGTCAAGAGCAGTAGAGACCAGCACTCATCTTCTATTCTTCAACTCTGTTAATGTGATAATGATAAGAAGCACTTGGAACATTTCCTGATTAAAGCATTCAATGTGAACATTTTTAAATCCAAGTTAAAGGCACTGTTTTCCTCTACTGTGTATGACTGACTGGGAGATTTTTGGTCATGTTGTTGTTACAGTATGTAATGTGTTTGTTGCTTATTTTAATATTCTTATTGATGTTTAAGCTGTTGAATATTTTCTGTTATACTTTTTGATCATGAAGCACATTGAGTTGCCTTGTGAATGAAATGTGTGATAAATACATTTGCCTTGCCCTTGCCTTGCCTAAATAATGTTATCATTTGTCTTCAAACATTTAGCGTTAGCTCATGGATTGTTCTGCTTCCTTAAGAGTCTTTTCCAGTTCCTTTCGTGTCAAACATCTGCAAAAACTCTGACATCAGTTGAAACGTTTGGTGATGTTGTATCTTACCGTGGACGTGTGCTGCTGGATAGCAAATTGAGCAAGACTTCTTGATTTCCACACAGTCTTGTTTTATTATATATTAGAAACATGAGAGTTTCACCACTCGTAACAATCGTCTTGCACACCGGTCTGAGTACACGCGGCCGATGTCCACGACATTAAAGTAAGAAGAGGAAATAGACGAAGAAGAGTGACCTAATAACCATACCAAAATGGGGCGATATACATTCAAAAGTGACTGTTACACAGTCCATCTTATTTATAGTCAGAAATACCTCTGAACACTTTAAGCCTCATTCACCCAACAAATAAAAAAAACTCTGGGCTTATCAGTGGCTTTAAAATAAGTACAAGGCAAGACTTTAGTTGACAAATTTGTTGAAATCTGACATCTTTAAATATTGTACTTTGAAGGAGTGTAAGACGCCTTGTTTTTGTCTAAAGTGAAAATAAACTAAAATTAAAGATAGAGAATTCTTTTCAACTGTTCAACCTTTTCATGGTTTTTTGGTCTTGTCTCTGAAATGTCTTGGTCTTGTCTTCCTCTCGGTCCGATCTAGTTTTGGGCAAGTCTTGGTCTCAGATAGTGACGTCTGGAATACAACACTACTTGCTAAAATGTTGTGGTTGGTTGTTAAGAAAAACTTCTTTGACCCTCCACCTTTGGTAGAGGGTCAAATGATTCATGATTCATGTAAGTTCTTCCACTGATTTATTGTTTACCACCATAATCTTCCCACAGGCTTTATTTTCATCTCACGCATTGCAGCTATTGCTATCACTATAACTATTTACGATAGCTTTGTCTCAGATCATTTCAGATCATCATGAGTACAAGCAATGAACAGTGTGATCAGGCGGAAAACAAATCATCTTTAATTAGAGCCGAAAGAATACAAAACACCATGCTGCAGGGAACCTAATTACCATAAATGTAACTGCTGAGTACTGTTGTCTCCCAACAGCGCGAAGGTGTGCTAAAACAAGCAATGCCATATAAACATAAACAAGATTTGAATTGTTTCGTCCCTGTAGGTTGGGCAATAATTAATTATTTATTTCCCATACAGCCTAGGTTTGCATTCCAAGTGAAGTGATTTAATAAGGATCAATAAGCAGGGCTCCAAACAAACTTTTCCAGTGATGACAGTAAAATGACAGGTCATTTATTTTCAATAATTTTAAAAGAAGATGCCCCCAAGCGCTCTGTTGCTACGGTAACTCCACGTTTCCTCCTTTTGGATTTTCGAAATAAGGTCACCCTCCGCACTCGCACAGATGCGACCAGATGAAATTTTTGCTCGCACACTGAAAAAATACTTGCATATGTGACGAATTTGGTCGCAGCCTCAAGCCCTGATAAGCAATGATTTCAAAGTGATAATGAGCGTCTCTACTAATGAGATGCAGATGACTGATCAATAATACATAGCTGCTCAAAGACGGTAGAATAGGATTCCAAGAAATTAACATTCAGGGTAGAAATTAATGTAATTTTACATGATGAAACAAAAAAACATACAAAATGGATTCTGCTTACTAATTGGCAGTGCTGTTAAACTATGTTTCTGTGGTTAAGTCTAAATCTTACCTCTGATGGATCCTCATAGAAGTTCTCTCCCTTGCTTCCCAGTTTGGGTGGCGCAGTGTGACTGTGTGCATGTGCAGGAGGAGCACTGGTCATGTGTCCTGGAGCCCTGATGGTTCTGATCAGCATTCCTGATGGAAAACTGTTGTTCTGCATCTCTTGACGATATTTATCATAAAGCAGATTAGAGGCACTAAGTACTGGGGAGCCGCTGGTTTCTGCATCGGTCTTAGAAGGCTCCTTTCTTGAGTCCTTGAGAGTGCTCGCTGTTTTGCTTTGGGAATAAGTTGAGAGCCTGGATGGTAGAGAGGATACCTGATAAGGTCCTTCGGCAGCTTGGGGCTTAAACTGAGGGTTCTTTCGGACAGAGGTAATGATTTTTGGACGAACACCTTTAGGTTTGAGTTTAGGTGAAGGGGTGCTCTCTTTAGGGGAACTGTGGCTTGAGATGGTAGAGCTTCGCTGGTTATTAAGAGGTGCTTTGGGGATTCCACTTGTGCTTATATTAGTTTTAATTGGTGCTCTCAAGCAACTGTTTCCATAGCCCTGAGCTGAGGTTGGTATGGCAGGGTTGCATCCCGTAGGGATGTGTCTAGCTACTCCAGAGACGTTCCTGGAGATGAGGTACATTGTGGGTTGCCTGCGTGGTGAGTCCTGGGGTGTCCTGAGGGGAGAGTGAGGAGGAGTAGATGACCTGGAATCAATACCAGACCTATTGGGACTAGAGCAGTTCCTTCTGTACGTAAGTTGAGTCTGAGGTCTCTTCTCCAAGGTGGAAGGTTTTGGTGGGCTGGAGCTACATTCCGCTGTTGCTGCTGGCTGGTTTTCCACATGTGGAGCCTCCCTCTGGTACACCGGATTGGGCTGTCTGAGTTGGGAGGCTACAGATGTGTTGTACAGATGAGAGAAATCGGAAGGCTCGCGCAAGGATGATTTTGTGAACTTTCTGTTTGAACCGTTACTGTGTAAAGCTTGATTGTGTGTGACGGATGTAGGTTGTGCTATCCCAGTTTGCGGACTGTTTGACTCTGGTAAACTTCTTGCTCTTCCCATCTCGGTCTGACAAAGAGGCCTGACAAGCTGTTGTCGCCGTGGCAGCACTCTTTCCTCAAAACCAGCTTTTCTCCTGTGGCCCAACCCATCTTTAGAGGACTGTCCATTCCGGAAGTGACCACCTTCATCTTGAGTCCAATCCTGGCTGCTGTAGAGAGGGTACTCTTGTGTCTCCTGAGGATGCATTAGAGGTGAATTCTGAACAGCATCTGCAGGGGCTGCCCTTTGTCTGGTTTGGACTGAGGTAGTGTTGTTGACACTAGGATACTGGTTAGTTTTATACATGGATTGAGATACAAAAGCTTTTCCATTGCCATCTAAAGCACTAGAAAGACTTCCACTGAGGGTAGCAGCCGACAGGCTGGAGACAAATACATTTGTCTCAGATTTTGATTCCTTAAGGCCGGCCCTATATCTGTCTCTTCCTTGCCTGGTGTCCGTTGACTCCATTTGCCCTGTCAGACAGGTGTCCAGTTCTTCGGTGCTGTGACAAGTCATGTTTCTCTGTGCCTCTCTGCCCCTCTGTATCCTGCTCTGCACTCTGTTGCCGTCATTGTTATCTCTCCTCACGCCAACGGAAGCAGAGCTGGCAGTCGAACTTGAAGAAATAGACATTGGACTCTCATCTTTTCCTTCCCCAATACTTCCTGCATCATCCTCATCCTCATTATCTTCTAGAGTTCTGCTTCTCAAAAATGTGTGTATTTCCTGGCAGTCTCCGAAGCCACGCTCCACACATTGCTGCTCAGAACCCCAGATAACAATTTTCCCTGGAGACTCAGTCTGAGAGACTAATGGGGGAATGCAGGTGGTGTTGTACCCGTTGTCCTCAAACATACTTTGTTCTTTCTGATCACTGTTGGTAGACAATTGATTGGCATTATCATCCCCAGAGTGAGCAAACTGCATCTGGGATTTATGGCCATTATTTTCTCTTGGCTGAAGATTCACTCCCAGCCCTTGGAATCTGCTCGGGATACTCATGTTGGAAAGATGTTTCAGGCAAAAATAACTGCAGCCATTTAAAAGGTCACAAAAGCTGTCTCCCTACTTGCTAAACTTCCCCTTCGAGGACTATGTCACTTCTGTTTAATAATCCAGAAGCAAAAAGTATTTTCATGAGATCAGTTTCCTCTTAACTCCCAAATTCTCTTGGACAACTCGTGAAAGCTTTTGCTGGTGATATTTTTCAGGATATGGCAGCCTCTTCGTCTGTGAAATAAAAGATAATAGGAAATATTACAAAATTGCAACAGTGCTGAAAATGATTCTCATTTACCATTACAAAGTTAACCAAATAACTTAATATCTATGTCAAAATGGAAAATTAAGAAATTTCCAATAGAAATGATTGACAAACATTGCAGCTAGTCACTGAAGTTACTTAAGAACTGATTTGCTTACAGTGTACTTAAGGCAGACATACACTGTGCAATTTTTGGCAAATTTTGAGCCAATTTTTGACTCGTGCGACTATTTTGTGGGATCGTGCGAGTCTCTGCTAAATTGTGTGTTGTGCATCGTGTAGTATACATGGGGTCACGAGAAGTGATTAACACCTCACGACCAGCTACCAATCAGCAATCGTAGGTTGTACAGTCGCTCCTCGTGAGGGTATCGCACATTTGAAGCAGTGCCACGGAAGTCTTATCGTAAATGCTCACACTGCACATGCGCGAACACCGTAGGACCACTGTATAATTGACGGATTGTACTGCTCACGTCTGTCCAGCCAGCTCCTGGTCCATCACGTCGCCATCTTTTCTTTTTTAAAGCTCTTTTTGCTGAGATTTGCGAGCATCTCTCCACTTCCGGGTTTTCCCTTTTCGTCTGTTTTAATGGTGACGCTTCAGTGTTCTTCTTCTTCTACTTCTAATTTGTATGTTGCATTTCCAGAAACAAGACCCTGACGTCTCGTGTATGAACGTACAGTGTGAGCAGTCAGATCGTGTCAGAGTGTCGGTCTATACAGTGTGAGAACGTGAATCGTGAGCTGCGCACAATCGGGCTCTGCGTCTGAGTCGCACAGTTTGAGCTGGAGCAACAAGATCAGCTTCTATGACACACTATGCAATACGATACAATATAAAACTATAAAAAGATTGTGTTCAAAACTATGTTATTCAGTAAATGTGATGTGATGTGTGTACAGAACAATTCAGGTCAATATAAAGTGAGGATGGATGAGTCGTGTGATTGTGAATTACATTCAGTTTTATTGTAATTAGATGCTGAGGATGCATACTTCTCACACCATACCATACAATACCATCAAGCTAAAATGAGTTGCTCATTTTGCAAAAACACATTTCAAATACATGCATGGCACATCATATGCAAGGAGAAGAAACATCAATGATTCAGTGATGGTCTGATTCCTAGTTCGGTAGGTCCTAGCTTACTCAACATGCATTTTGCATATGTGCTGATTAGGTCAAGACCATGGCTCAGACTCCAGAGCAGATTTAGCAAATGATGAAAAGGCAGCCATTGAGTGAGAGTATTTCGAAAGTACGTAGTCAGTGTGTTGAGTGCTATACAATCTTAAGTGTTTGAGAGCACGTGCCTCTGGGTGTTTCTTCCAAATTCTACAAAAAATTTTTCTATCTTTGCCTTGAACCAAATTCTTAAAAACAGAATTTTAATCAAATATATCCCTTTACCCAGCAGGGAGAAGATTTTGCTTACATGAGTATAATTTAAAGTAAGTGAATGCAATGCAGTTCCCATCAAAACATCCTACAAAAAGTAGGGTATTAAACTGACATTGTCATAACATTTTCACACACCTATTCAATAATCTTTTCAATGTTATTAGCAGATGTGTCTTTCCTGTGGTACAAATATCAATACATTAAAATTATAAACACTAACCAAAAAAGCCTGGATAGCATAAACATTTAAAAGATCACCTCATAAGAATTTATAGATAGTCTCTATGCAAAATGATGTTAAGTTGAATTATTGATCAATTACGATATTAATACGCTTGCAGTATTTTTTTTTCTTTCTGTGCAATTATAAAATTGCACAGACAGGATCAAAGGCAGGCAGGGAAAGAGCAAGGTGGCAGGAGGAGGGGAGGACAGAGCGAGACTTCTCTGAAAGGACGTACTGGAAGATCAATTATGGCACTGATGGAGTGCTGGAGCTTGTGCTGATGACAGCAGTCCTGGCTGAACGCTAAACTCGGTCACAGTTGAATAGGAATAAGCAGCTTTCTGCCAAATAGCATATCTGAAAACATCAAAGCCAAAAAATCCATCAACACAAGAGGACAGTAGACTGAAGGTTTAAACTCATTTAATCTCTGTTATTGAATAAAAAAAAAAAATAATAATAATACTGTTCGATCTATTGCAAAAGTGGAAGGTGGGTGTCAGGTGTTTCAATTAGAAGTGCTCCAATGAGGGATTTCAGGGCCTATCAATGTAAACACATAAAATGGCAGAAAAAATAAACAAAAAAACACCATAAATACACAAAATGAATACAAAAACATATACAATGACAGCAAAAATACACAAAATGACAACAAGAACAACAAGATGAATGGCAACGATAAACAAAAAGTAAGTAAAAATACATGAATGACAAGTAAACATAAAATTTCTCCATAAACACATACAAGATGATCACAAATAAACATCTGAAAAACATACAAAACAGCAGCAAAACACAAAAACGACAGAAAAATATAGCAAAATTACAATCAAAATACACAAAAGGAACAAATGACAACAAAAACACATAAATGCACAAAAAACCAACAAAAAACCAAAAAAACAAAACAGAAATCAATCATTATTCTAAATGCTGACATTAATATTGATAATGTGGCCCTCGGATCAGACAATCATATTTTTGTGGCTTCCACTGTGATAGATTTTCCCACCTCTGTGTTAGGATAACATGAAAATCCCATGCAGAAGGTTCTCAGACTGGATAGGGGAAGTTTCTAATCTTCCTTCTCCGAGCTGCCTTTCTAGTATTATACTAGCTGTGGTCATTTTTGTCTTTTCTTTTTTTGTCTGATATGATTGATCAGGTAAAAAGAAAGTAGTTTAATGTCAATACCAACTCTCTCCTCACAAACTAAATCTTTTTTTGATAATAATCCAAAAACACACAAACCATATCTTTAAAAAGGCTTTCTGACATCCTCACTTACACTGTTATTAAACCTAGACTTGACTACTGTAATATTGTCCTTTATGGTAGAACAACCACACTCCTTAAACACCCATCACTGCAGTCCTAGTCTAGAAACTTCACTGTTTCTCCATCCCTCTGCAAATCCAATTGAAGATCCTTCTCCTTTAATCCAAAGCCATTTACTCGCACTAACTTCAATTTCTGAAAAGCTCCAAAAACACATTTTCTCCAAAGATTTCCGTGCATTAAGTGCAAATTTTCTCTCCAAGAATTGGACCTGGGATGACATCCCTGCCCACCCCCTCTGGAACGTCCTCCCCCAAAACCTCAGAGACAACAAAAACCCCTATACAAGGCTAAAGACGTACATTTTTGGAATAATTTGCTCTACTACCCACTTTTTTTTTTCTTTTTTAACCAAGTACCGATATTATAATCTTCATTATTTGCTTTTTCTGTTTTATTATGCTTTGTGAAGTGCTCTACCAACGAAACACATCATTATTATTAATATTAGTATTAACAGTAGTAAGCACACCTTGCCAAACATCACCGGTATGATGTATTATTACTGCATAAATGTTTGTTGAAGTGCCATGAGTGAAAATGCATCAGGGGTTGTTCCAGTTGATGGGAGGATTCAAGGTGTGATTGCTAGCAAGTCTGAACTCCCCTGAGATAAACAACAACAACAGCAGGGTGCAAAACCAATGGGAATGTTGAAGTGTCCTGCTTTGGTTACCATAGAAACCGAAGAAGCCCTGTCCTGACCCTCTGTATCTTCCATCAGAAAAAAAAACAGGTCTGCTTGAAAAGAGACGAGACAGTACTGAAGGTCATGCTTTTGGCTTTCACGCTCACAGCTCAAACATTATATTTGCAGCGCTAGCTAAACTCTTACACGCTAACACCACCCACACATGGGAAATATAAAGGCATCCACACAACAGACATAATATTAGAAATGGTTGATTTGAATGGCAAACACATGCACGTGGGCAGACAAATGGCAGACGTTGGGCAAGTCTGCTTGTCAGGGTACGTTTAACCCAGCCTGAGAAAGTGGCTCATAATTAGAGTAGATATTTGTGCAAGATGAAACAATGAGCACATAGTAGACTGCTTCTTAAAAGCTTTTCATATTATAAAATTATAAAAAAATAAAAATAAAAAAAATGAAATTGTGTTCAGAACAACCTAAGACTGTTTGACCAGACAGACAAGCTTTGATGTCAATTTTCTGTGTTCAAAACAGGGGACGGGACTTGTATAAGCAAACTTCTTCTTTCGTCTCCTTTTTCGGCATGGACAAAAAATAAATAAAATAAAAAAGGAGTAACAAAACTTCTGTGAATGCAACCATGTCGGAAATAAACTCAATAAATAAAAATAATCGAGCGCCTATTGGTTTTAGAAACTAAATACATTAGATGTAAGGGTACACATTAACTTGCAAATTCCAGAACAAAGACAAAAAGAACTTGCTGGAATTATCATGCGGAAGTCAAGGTAACATCAAAGCGATCAGCAGATGCTTCTGAAGAAGACTGGCAGTTGACAGTTGAAACATCTCAGGAGATCAAAGAAAAAGTCCTGAAAAACGTGTGAATGAATGAAACCTTAACATAGTATTCAAAAAGAAGACGTAAATAACTTGCTGGAATTATCATGCAGAAGTAAAGGAAACATCAAAGCAACCAGCAGACGCTTCTGAAGAAGACTGGCAGTTACATGACAGGAGATCAAAGTCAATTTCCTGAAAAACGTTTGAATTAATGAAACCTTAACATATTATTAAAAAAGAAGACAAAACTAACGCTAGAATTATTATGCGGAAGCCAAGGAAACATCAAAGCGATCAGCAGACGCCTCTGAAGAAGACTAGCAGTTGACAGTCGAAACAAGTCAGAAGATCAAAGTAAAAGTACTGAAAAATGTGTGAATAAATGAAACCTTAGCATATTATTCAAAAAGACAAAAAGAACTTGCTGGAATTAATTATTGTGAAATTACTCAACTTGTTTCTAAATTTGTCCCAAATACACTATTTGTGAACGTCTGTTTTTTCAACCAACAGCTCTCACGGCTTTTGTTGAGCATCTTTGTTGTTGGTCCTGCAGCACGTGGTTATTACACTAACCATTTGTCTTTGGCACTTTGCTCTATTCCACTCCTCCCCCCACTGGAGAGCAGACAGGTTTTATAGCTCTGTGGTCCCTGGAGAGAGAGACACACACACATTCCCTACAGTCCCATCTCCTTCTCATCTATAGGCACACTCTTTTATGGCGAGGTACATTCCAACACACTGAAATAGAAGCAAAAGTGACAAGGGAACGCCGAACAAAGACTAAACGTTGACATGCTCTGTTACATAATTTATAATTCCCGAGTTGTTTCTACTTGACGCGATTAAAATCATTGTAGGATTTTCAATTTTTTGTTGTTTTGAATTATCTTTAAAAAAGGAAAATCCTGGGATTGTTACACAACCCAAGCCTTTTTGTATCGTCGTCGTATGTGTGTAATTGATCTCCATAATGACATCACCCTTGAGCATCCTTGCACCTTATCCCAAAGCTATAAAAATCCTCCTGTCGTTGATTTTTTTTGGAAGAAAATGAAAACCTCAGCACTTGCTTGTATTCTATTCAGTTAGACACTTCCAGCAGGATAAAGCTTAGTGAAGACTAAGCTCAAATCATCCATTCCTTCTCCTCCCATCGTCGTCAGCTGCACATTGTTAACCGAAATAGCTAAAATCTCGATTGAGGAAAGTCATCCTAAGAGGCGAGATCTAGCGCTTTCACATTCATTCTGCTACAAGATTTATTCTCAGGGAGTGAAAAGCCCAACCCTGCAACAGTAGTGTTGTCCTCCCGCTGATACCCCCACTGAGGCATTAGGGGTCAGCTGACCTAGCTCGCAAGCTTGGTGTAGTGTGACAGAACCATTAGTGTCCCTTAGCTGGTTTCAATCTAACCAGATGTTGACCACACCTGTGCTCCATAGACACAAATAAACCCTTTTCTCTTCATTTTTTTTTTTTTTTTTTTCAAGTAAAAAGTCTTTCCCCTGAGTTACTCTGATCTTCCATTAGCTTCCCTTTGTCTCACCACTGCATTGATGCTCCCACACCATCACATGTGTAAAGGTAAGATACCCACTATGGGAAGCTGAACATGGATATCAGTGATATTAGTGTAGAGTAGCTAGTAATACACTAAGGAAGCATTATATTAGTAATGGTTTTTGACACACGAGTGCACGAGTTCAACCTTACAAGTGAAACATCATCATGTTCCATGTAGTACTAGACTTAAAATACTGTATGTTATTTGTAGAAAGTCAAAGCTTTGCTAGTACTACTAGTATAACACAAAATGATCTACTAGTAGATGATTTTTCTTTACTCGTAAGGTCTACTCGTACACTAGTGCGACAAAAGCCTTTACGAGAAACACAAAATTTGTGTTTACTAGTAGTACATTACACTCAAAATAGTAGTACTAGTAGACTGTTTGTAGTCTACAAGTAGGACTAGTTTTACGACTAGTACTAGTAGACCTAAGGCTTTGTTTTAGCACAAGCGTAAATCCTTCCTTCCTTCATTCTAATGCCCCTCCCTAACTCCCTCTCCCCTGTTGGGTTAGGGTAGTGGTTCCCAACCTTTTTTGGTTTGTAACCTTACTTTGATATCACACAATTCTGGAACCCCAGAGTCTTTTTTTTTTTTCTTTCTCTGGAATTATTTTTTGTTATACTCTGTTACAAGGACCAGCTTAGGTATTTTTTAACTCTTTAATATTTCTATTTAACTAGATTTATATTTGAGGAAGTAAAAGTATAGAAGACAGTTAATTTGAAAAATAATGATTTAAAAAAAAAAAAAAAAAATATCACTTTCATCAGACATTTTTTTTTTTTTTTTTATCAATTACTTGAATTATTTCAGGCAACTCCATGTGAATTTTGGGCGACTCCATGTGGGGTCACAACCCTAAGGTTGAAAAAAATTGGGTTTGGGTTTCCTTCTAATAAAATTAGCTTGCCCTACCTTAGGGAGGGCTGGTGAGTGGTGCATAGCCATTGCAAAAAAACTGCACTCCATATAGTGTTATATTTTGATAGCATATTCAACAAAATAAAAGCATCTAAGACTCACAAGTATTAGTGACACGTTTCCTTTCACTATTGACACTTTCTTCACTCGTAAAGTGTACTCATGCACTAGTAAACCAAAATTAAGTGCATGTACTCCATATTAGAGTACTAGGAGATCTTGGCTGATATCACATCACATGCTCAAACGGCTATATCCATAACACACTCCCATTTTCCTTCTCAGGGATTCCACCAGTAAACTGCAACTCCCCAAATAATCCTCCTCAGTGCAGCTCAACCATCTGTCACACACACACGCACACACACTCCACATGCTCACAATGGGTCATGGTTTGTACCCTGGGGAACTCATTCTCTCTGATCTGGGGTTCTATAACTGGATTCTTAAGGCTCTGAGGTCAGAACAGGAAATCTAATCAAACCAAATGAAAAATATTAAAAATCCAATCATCTGCAATAAAAAACGGATTTATTCAGCTCCTGCTCGCAGACTGGCAGTGTCAATGCTACCTGTGAGTTGGATGGAAAAAAAAAAAAAAAAATCACATTTGGCCATAAATAAGATTTATTAGCAGAGGCAATACGGGAAAAATGTGTAAATGTGCTCGGTTTTCACATATTTTCGCGCAAATGTTAAAAAAATAAAGAGAAAAAAAGTGCTCAAAAACACCAAATAAAGTGTCAATTTCCACTGCAGGTGTGAGCTGGAGCCGTGAACTTATTTATGTGTCAAATTAAACACCAAGGAAACACCAACGTCACCTTCAGGCACAGAAACACACACTGTGAAGTCACTGCAGCAGGAAAACAGACAAAGAGATGGTATTCACTGAGGAATGTTTGCACGTTACTGTCACACACACACACACACACACACACACACACACACACACACACACACACACACACACACACACACACACACACACACACACACACACACACACACACACACACCAGAAAAATACAGATTATTTCATCCTTTAGTTGTTTTTTATAGGGAATAATTCTCCACTTTTGGCTTGCTTAACTGTATCTATCTTGGCAATGATCTACAACTGAATGATGGAACACAATGCTGATTTACCAAAAACAAAAAGAAAAGAAAAATGAATTCAGCTTTAAAAAAATATGCAAATAAAAATACAATAACTGGCCCAGACTTTTTTTTTTTTTTTTTTTAGGGGAAGGAGATGAATCTATAAATGTGGGACTCAGCATTTTAAACAGATGATATCATTATGGGCTGGTGTGCAGGAGGAGAGAGGGAAGGCTGTCTGCTTATGGCTGCTTCTGCTGCTGCTGGTGGTGGTGGCGGCACCGCATTGTTATTAGCAAAGCCCCTGCACCCACCCACCCACCCACTAGCCTCACTCCTGTTAACTCTTGCATGTCTGGGGAGTGAAAGTGTTCAGCATTTGGACAAAGAAAGGAGGAGTGTGATGTGATGTACATTTCGGATGCAAAGCTGTGCAGACACAAAAGGCGACAGAAATGAATGATGGTGCAGTGAGTAAAGGAAGGATGGATTGGAAAAGGTGGTGGGTGGTGGGGGTGGGGGGGGTGACTATTGAGTATTGTAATGAGTAAAAATGTGTGTGTGCATGTGTAAAGGAAAAGCCTGGGGGGTGTGGGGGGAGGGAGAACATGCAAAGGATCACCAAGAGGTGAGCAAGATAGAATTAAAAATGCAAAAAAAAAATACTTTCAAAGATGTGAGGGAATACATATCAGATTCTTTCACTCTCATTGTTTACATTGCATCGTAGCTTATTAATTTTATTTTAAGGTGTAGAAAGGTACACCACAGGTCAGATTGGCTTCCAAAACACAGTTTAGGTTGACCTTTTTCTTTTTTCATCCCGTGTAACTCCATTTTGCAACTTTGTCAAATCACGTGTAGCCGTTCTTCATCTCAGAAGTTCCCCCACTGCAATTTTATATGCTGTTCTATTTGTTTCCCAAGGCTTAAACTCAAAATAATACATCAAATTAAAAATATTAAAGCAACTTTCAGGTGATTACTTCATTGGGTAGTAAATATTGGCTCTTTTGTAGAATTTAGCTCAATAAATAATGTCTCCTAAAGTCAGAAGTGTGATTAAATGGCTTTTACAGCATAAATTAATCCTCTTTCAATAAATTGCAAGAAAGGACAGTATTTTATTCAGCAATACAAATATAAAGATAACCTTTATTAGTCCCAAAAAGGGAAAATATGCACAGTTTCAGCAGCAGAAATATAAAATAAAATGAAACAGCATTAAAAAAAAGAAGACATATACACACATGGCCTTGTACACAGTACATATTATTTTAGTTTAGGTGAATTTGCCCAAAAAACAGTCTAAAAAGGAACTCGGAACATTTTCCTATTATTTTGAAATCGATGGATAAATGTTTCAGAGTACCACCTGCAATCTGCCCCTGTAAGCCCTTTGGGTACACATACCCCTGGTTGAGAATCACTGGTTAAGGGTACTATTGTGATTTTTCATTCAAATATGAGTATGTATAATGCACCAGCAGTGTTATTACAGGTTCTTTCATGTTGTTTCAGCACGCTGGTAGACTGTATGAGTGAATGTAGGGGTGTGTCGATGTCAAGAGTGGGGGGCGTGCTTTAGGGGGGGGTTCTGTGACTGCAGGGGGAGGAGCTTCTACCAACTCATTATCACCTTTCAGACAAAAGCAGTGCAAAAGCATGCGTTACCCATTGATTTCCTTTGTACGCTCAAGTTTGCTGCATTTTTACTTAAAACACGACAATTCTGTTCTTTTTTTGTTGGCTTTTCCACTTTTGACTTTTCACTCACACATGGCAAACATAAGCAAAAAAATAACAAAACTATAGATGTGACACCTCTTCCCTCCCTTCCTCCATTTGCTTATCACGCCTCCTTTCTCGTCCTCAACTGTGACCTATAAAATGACCTTGCAGGTTGCACCATTGTGCCGTGTGGCAAACTCTCTTATACCTGCAGAGACACACACGCACACACACACACACGCACACACACACACACACACACACACACACACACACACACACACACACACACACACACACACACACACACACACACACACACACACACACACACACACACACACACACACACACACACACACACACACACACACACACACACACACCAGGCCCTAAACACACAAAGAATTAGCCCCACACTGTGCGAGGAGTGGCTTTTCTGGCAGTGATCTGCAGAATTGATCGCTGCTCATACGAAGCAGAGGTCAGATGTAATGAATCAATCACACATGCATCAGCACCTAGAACAGCTAGCACAGCACATGCACACGAGGCCATGATGAGATCTGCTGCCGTGCTTCAATGGGATGTCAGTCAGTACGTTAACATCAATGAAAGGAGATCGGACAGAATAAAATCAACTCAAAATGGACCATAGGATCCAGACATCCTGCTTTAAATATACTTTAAACACTCACATAGAAGAACTTTTAGTTCCTCCCTCACCACTGAAAACTCTCACACTATAATACCATGTTTTTCAACCTTGGGGTTTATGTTTTTCTATGATTTTTGGTGTTATTGACTATTATTGTGTGATGAGATGGGGTTTTTGTGTTGTTGGAGTTTTTTTACGTGTTAATTTTTCTGTAATTGTGTGTGTTTGTCTACTTTTTTGTGTATTTTTTCTCTAAGCGTGTGTTCTTTGTAATTGTGTAAATTTGTATCATTTTGTCTAAAGAATAATTTATAGTTCCAACCTCACTGTTGAAAACTCTCACACTATAATACCGTCTTTTTCAACCTTGGTGTCATGTTTTTCTATGATTTTTGATGTTATTGTTGTGTAATAGGACATGGTTTGTGTGTTCCAGTCTTTTTTTTAATTTTGTTATCTTTTTGTGTATCGTTGGAGTCATTTTGTGTGTTTTTTTCCCTCCAAATTGAGTGTTTTTATTGTTTTGTGTCTGTTTTATTTGTTGTTGTTTTTTTATGTGTTGTCATTTTGTTATTTTTTCAGTCATTTTGTGTTTTTGTATTGTTTTTGTGTATTTCTCCGTGTGCTCTTGGTAATTGTGTACATTTTGTATTTTTTTCTGTAGAATAACTCTCACACTATAATGCTGGGTTTTTCAACCTTGGGGTCACGACCCCATGTGGGTTCATCTGAAATTTAATCGAGGTTGCCTGGAATTACTGATTAACAATATATTTTTACATAGTTTTTTTTTTTTTTATTATTATTATTATCCTTGTTCTTTTTCCAGTTAAAACACAACGCACAATCTTAATTGTAATATTAACTGCATTCTATACTTTCACTTTCTCAAATATAAATCTAGTTCAAATAAAATGTTATATCTGAGGTTGTCCTTGGCTACTCTCTATTTGGTACACAGTAAAACAAACTTGATCAAAAACTAATTTTAGAAAAAAGTATTTGGGGTCGCCAGAAATCTGTGATATAAAAATTGGGTCAAGACCCAAAAAAGGTTGGAAATCACTGCTATAATCTAACGTACTGCCTAAAACACCGAGTCGGGGGGAAAACTTGAAGCCCACCAAAGCTTCAAGGACAACCTGATTATTAGAAATCAGGAAAGGCCTCCATCACTTCCTATTTTTTTTAAACCTCATTTCTTATATTTTCCTTAAACCTCTATAGCAAAAAAAGGGTCTGTAGACAGTAAGTGTGTGAAAGTAATTAAAACTGATCGCAAATGCTTTTTCAGTGCCTGAGGTTGTTCAGGTTCATCAAAGGAAACTCCAAAAAAATGTAAATGTAGCCTTTTTCTCCAATTTATGTCAAGACACAAATAAAATGGACTCAAATTGATCAAATTATTGAGGTTTCCAATGGAAAAAGTTGATTTCTGGTGGTTAGATATGCAAGAATGAATTTTCAAATCAAACCATTGACTAACGCTGTGTTTTCCCATGACGTTTAAACCTTTTTTTCCTGTGTCTGGTCCAACATTAACCTTGGATATAACGTTTAAGCCTGTATTCATCCATTTTTAATGCTTTTGGCCATTCTAGATTTGGAACTTTAACTTTTCATGTTGCTATTTTAAAGACTGGGATATGATTTATTATTGATGGATGAGGAAAACGTCTGTGTGCATGTACAAATCTGACCTATAATGTTGCATTCAATTTACAAATGTTTCCAGGAAACCCCTGAGAAGTGTTCAAGTACCCCTAATTTTTTATTTAAACTAAATTCAGGTAAATTTCCTCAAGTTATTCCCCCCCCCACCCCCTTTTTTTTCTTGTGTGGATCATAGCTGGATCATGCTCCAAAGCCTCTAATCTATGGTTGATCACTAACAACACCGTCAGACACCTGAGCGTCTCCATCCATCACACCAACAGGCTCCCACCTGACCTCACTTAGCATCAGCAGCTACAATGTTCATCACAACAGCAGCAGCCATGTTAAATACAGTAAATAAAATCATAGGAAGGATGTGCATGCAGCTACAGGAACAAAACAAACTAATCAGAAGAGAGTCAATGGAAATACTGAAATCAGAGGAGGAAATAAATGTGTTGTTATTCATCCCTCCTGTGCCTATGGCTGCAGGGCATGGAAACCAAAACAGCCGCAGTGAGACATCAACAGAGTCTTACCTGCAGGATTCTATGCGGTGGGTTTAGTGAAAAAGATGCTGAAATGCAGGAGCTGTGACACACTGCATCATCTCTCTCTC